>NW_026267676.1:88110-88911 GCF_000697945.3 Frankliniella occidentalis
CCTGCCAAACGGCAACCTCCTACCTAATCACACTTCGAAATTACGCCCTGTCAAAAAAGTGGCGCTTTAATTTTGCTCACGAGTGTATAAGACTGTTCCTCTGGAAGGATTACATTTTGAACTGAGACCATAAGACAAATGACATTATATTATTTTCTGTAGTTTAGTTGAGGACTTTGCTTTTCCATACTAATTCTACTCGACTGATTGTGAGTCATTATGCTCATGTGTTTGGAATACTCCTCTACTGCAGAGACTTTGGGCGGCGGGCTAAGTAGAGGATAGATGCCTCTGCGGCGTGGGGTATTTGCCCCTAAACGCTTCGCGAGGAGATATCAGGTGTGTAGAATATGGCCCATGATTTGCTGACCCGCCACCACACACACACACTGGCAGTGCTGAACATCAGTTTTAACATGCTTCGACGTGGAGACTCTGCTCAATAATTTTGCACCATTAAATGCAATTTTGGGGGTACAAAATTCATCTGGCATTTTCCGGAATTCCTCCCTCCCAGTTAACGAAATCATGTGTGTTCCCATAGGTAGTATCCGTGAGCGCAAGACTGACGGATACATACCTGAATATTGAAGGCTGAACGCGCTGCTCGTCGGTTCGACTCTCATTTCCCCGTTTGTAGTGTAGGGGTGCGCCGTTCGGGCGGAGAACACTCCGACACACCCCCGCCCCCGTCGTACCACGCTCCGGTCGGTGCCCCTCCCTCCTCCCCCCAATGCGTCCGCCTTCGTTGCCCGCTTGACTGCGTCCGAAACATCACGCGCAGGAGACTCCCCCCCCCCC
>NW_026267676.1:89846-99559 GCF_000697945.3 Frankliniella occidentalis
CCGCAGCCAGCCCCGCCAGCCAGGCCGGCCATCCCCAGGCCAGGCCATCCCTAGGCCACCCCAGGGCCGCAGGCACAGCCGCAGGCACTTCGCATCCTCGCCCCACTCGCGTCGCCATGCCCGCGTGCACCAACGAGAGCCTGTCCAAGCTATGGCCCGGGTCACCCGGTTCCCCTGGGTCGCCCGGGTCCCCGGCCGGGTCGCCGCCATCCGGGTCGTCGCCGTGCTCCCCCGCGTCGCGCTCGCCGCCGTCCACGTCGCCGCCGCCGCGCCTCCGCCGTTCGCTGTCCAGCTCGACGGCTCTGGCCTACCCTCGCGAGCAGGCCTCCCCGCCGCCGATCCAGCACCATCACCACCATCACCACCACCACCACGAGGAGGTGTCGGGCGGCCTGCTCGCCCTGCTGATCGGATGGTACCCTGCCTTCCTGCTTCGCTTCGCCCGCAACCTGGTCGCCGCCCTGGTTTACCTGTCGTGGAGCCAGCTGCTGCTGGCCGGCCCCACCCTCTGGCTGTCGGCCTGGCTCTGGCTCTTCTGGAAGGCTGTGCAGCTGCCGCTGGCGCTCATCAAGGGCGTGCTGCAGCGCCTCTACACGCCGGCCGCGGAGCGCGCGCGCCGCAAGCGCACCGTGCTCATCTCGGGCGGCTCCTCGGTGCAGGCGCTGCACCTCGCGCGCAACTTCCACTCGGCCGGCACGCGCGTCGTGGTGTGCGAGGTCGAGGGGCTGTTCGGACTGGCGCGCTTCTCCACCGCTGTGCACCGCTTCTACACCGTGCCGGTGCCGTCGGCCGACAAGGACTCGGCGCTGAAGTACGTGCGCGCCCTCTGTGACATCGCGATGCGCGAGGAGGCCGAGTACTACCTGCCCGTGTGCTCCAGCACGCCCGCCTACTACGATGCTCTGGCCAAGCCCGACCTGGAGCTGCTCGGCTGCAGCGTGTTCTGCCCCGGGCTGGAGCAGACCTCGGCCCTGGACGACACCTTGGAGGTGCTCCGCCGATGCCGCGCGCGCGGCCTGGCCACGCCGCTCTTCTACCCGGTGCACTCGCGCGACGAGGTGCTGCGCCTGTACGAGGCAGGCGTGCTGCGCCAGTCGCGCTTCTTCCTGCAGCTCGCCGGCCTGGACGGCTGCCGCGAGCGCATCAAGCTCGCGCTGCCCACCAGCCGCCACGAGTTCCGCGCCATGGCGCCCGCCGTGTCCCCGTCCCTGATCGCGTCCCCTGACTACCGGACCTGGGTCGTGGTCCAGGACGTGGTCGGCGAGCACTTCCTCACCTGCACGACCGTCAAGAGCGGCCAGGTGGTGGCCAACGTCACGTGCCGCTTGGAGCAGGGCCTGGTGCACGTCGAGAGCGAGGAAGTGACGCGCTGGCTGGAGGCCTTCTTCGCGCGCATGCCCGTCACCGGCCACTTTCGGTTCCGGCTGGTGCGGCCCGCCTCGGCCTCGGCCTCCACGGGGCTGCTGCCGCTGGGCTGCCGGGTGGGCGTGTCTCTGCCCTACCTGTGCCACACCTCCGTGCACCCGCGCATCGTCATCAAGCCGTGCCGCCACTTCAGCCGGCAGGCCTCGGGCCCGCTCGTGTCGGGCTCGGGCCGCTACTGGATGCACGAGGCCGTGCTGGACACGCTCAAGCGGCCCAGCGTGGAGGCCGTGAGCAAGTTGATCGGGACGGTGCTGGACAAGCGAGAGGCCCTCTTCGTGTTCTGGGACCCGCTGCCCTACTGCGCGTACTACCACCTGCAACTGCCCGCCCGACATCTGCTGGGCTTTCTGCAGGGTCGCAGCAGCACCTGTCAGCGCACCGCCACAGCCCCCGTCGCCGTGAAGTGAGCATCTGCAGCTGGCACCAAACGGCCGGAGCCCTGTATGCTACTGCAGCTGGCCCGCGTCTGGACGCACCTGCAGCAGCCTCCTCTGGATGAACCTGCAGCGAGCTGTTGCGCCTCCAGCTGGCCTGCAGCTGGCTCGCGCTCTGCCTCTAGAGACACCTGCAGCAGCTGGCACTCACTCTGCCTCTAGAGGCACCTGCAGCTGGCACAGTTTTCGCGTCCAGGAAATTGTCATGTCCTGTGTGTTTGACCTCTGTGACACTCGGCACCCATCAGTGACATGTGAACAGCCCTCGACCGCGAATCACTTTGGCCAGTATTAAGAGTGCCATCTAGTCACCCGTCCACCTCAAATCGTATTGACAGTCGCCACGCTCGACCTCTTAGGCTGCCCTGGAAGTTGGCGTTGACTTTTGAACCGTAGCAATCGCCGAGTCCACTCGTTTGTTTGCGCTGCCACAAGTGGATATTACGTCAATATGAAAACAGAATAATTGTGATAGGAGGAGACACGCTGGTTTTATTTTACCGTACTTTCTTTTTAAAAAAAGCCTTTTTAATATTTTTCCGGTTTAGAGAATAGTTCGTACCCTTAGTTTCATATCCCGTTTGTGACGCAGTGGATCCTGTACGCGTTGTCTTTTATTGTTATATCCGAGTGACATCGATGTGAATCTTATTGCGATCGGAGGAAGGTGCCTGGGCTGGGCAAGGGTAGCTCGAGGGGTAGCCCGGTTGTAACGTAACGTCCCCCTCCTCCTCGGCCGCTTGGCTGTTCGCACTGCGCCACACTTACTGCGCCCGCCCTGGCCCCGGCCCCCTCCCGGTCAGCTGACCCGTGCGCTCTGCACAGTCAGTCTGCGCGCTTGTCAGCTGCACCTCCAGCCCAGCCTCTCGCCGCGTGACCAGACTCACCCTCTCACCTCCCAGCCTCTCCGGCCAACTGACCAATTACCGGCTGATAGGGACAGAATCATGTTGCTGATGTAAGACTCCGTAATGAGTAATGATGCTGAAATGAGAGAAAGAGGTGGGGAAGGGGTAGGGAGATATAACGGTGGGTGGAGGGGGTATGGTCCGGACGAAAAAGAAAGACAGGACCGCAGGGGTCAAATGTGCCTTGGTAAAGATGAGTCGCTTTTGTCGCTCGCTCGCCACGTGATGTCCTCTTATCACTTTTTGCATTCACAAAGACATTCCAAAGTCGAAAAATAAAATGGTGCCTCGGTACAGTCTGTCTGGCGACGGTTACTAACGGCGAAAGATGTCAAAAGTTTCGTAGCTGACAAATCCTTGTGTGTAGATGTCGTAAATGAAAGCTGGCTTGGCAGCGGCCAAGTTTTGAGAGTAGATTTTGGACGGTTGAGCGTTGCCGTACGTAGATAAAATAAGTTTTTGCATGTCAAACGTTTTACATAAGTTGACGCTCATAGACCATAAGTTGTTTTTTTCCTTCTGATTTTACGTTAATTTTTATCGTGCTGTAATAATTGTGACTTTATCGTGCTTATTTATTTATTTTTAATTCTTCACATCGCCCCTTTTAGGATTGTTTCACCTTGAAACACGCTCATTCGATGTTGTCTTCTTTCGAGAGAAGTCTTGAAATTTAGGGGAAACGAGAATGATCTACTCAGATACTGAAATACTCATTTTATGTCGTTTGTTTGTGTACGTAAACTTTGTGAAAAGACTGAATCCTTTTACTGTTGATATTGTTGTTAGTTTTTGTATTATATGTGGGAATGTATATTTTTTCACCCTTTTACTTTTTTTTCACATTAAAATGTACACAATAATCTGGGTACGGCGTCTCCGTTGTATATTCCTCGAACATCGCTTTATCAACTCTCGACACGTCACGTCGTCACATAAACACAGAATCTTGGTTAAAAAAAGGACTTGCAACTTGTGCCCATTATTTCCAACAGGGCGCGCTCTTTCAATTTGCTTTGAGCCACACGACCTGCACGCGTGTGCAAACAACCCCGCGTGTGTTGTGTCCACATGGCCACTGGGTTCATGTCTACAAAGCATTTTCCTCGAATCATTGAGCTTATCTCTTCGAACTTTCGAACCAAGAGTTGTCTAAACCTGGAGCAGCCGCTATCTACACAGCCAAGAGACACATTATAATTTTATCGCTTTCCACCCTCACATGCCTTTTTTTTAAAAATCACACAAATCGGTTTTCAATTTTTATTTGCAACGCAAAAAAGGGGGCAAAAAAATCTCATCTCCCTTCTAAGCCTCTGACGCATCTCTAAAAAAAATACCTTCACATCGCAATCAAAACCTTTTTGAGTCAATGGGATGTTCTGTTGTTTCTTTAGTTGTCGATAGGACGGTTCATCATGGCCTTGAAGTAAACTCGACCTTTTAAGGTCGTCGCCCTCTCCGTCCCCAAATCGCCTCGCTGAGTCGCTACGTCGTCCCCGCCCCGCATCCGCTGGCCAGGGCGCCCGCCCCCGTCCGCGCCCCGCCAGCTGTTGCTCCTTCGAGTTTAAGAAATAGAATGACGTAGGCGGCGCAGGTGATGGGGAAGATTCCTATACCGAGAAAGAAGTGAAGACATTGAAGTAACACCCTCCAATCACATCCCCCGTGCCCATCGAAACACAAAACAATACAGTTTCTTCTTTGACCGCTCTCGCCTGCCTGCAGCTATGTGTGGCTGCTGTTGATGTTGTTTTCTTGCGTCCCTCGATGCCCCGCAGCCCCGCACTTGTTAGTGTGATACAGTTTATCTCTGAGGTTCCTCCCAAAACGGCCTGCCCATTAGACTGTGTGGCCCGTTGCTGTGGAGATTGGAAGGAACGGGGGAAAAGGGGGGGAGAGGTCAAAACACAAAAATATTGGCTGGAAGTGGAAAGAATTGGAGCTTAATTTAAGACTTCCCCTGCAATTGTATACCATATATATGGTCCTTGGACCTTCGATCCGAGTCCAACCCCTTTGGGCGTGGTCGAAAAACACAACAAGCATAGGAACGAGTCATTTTTCAATGCGAATCTTGCTGGGCTGGGAGTATACAGGGTGGTCCGCCAGCCCCGTGCTTTCTTCTGGTTACAGTGTACCGGATGCAGGCGTGCGGGCGCACTGATAAATTAAGTGTGCATCTCCGCAATTGTGCACTTGCAAGTGTGCAACTCCTCAGTTGAGCACTAATTCCTACAGAGTGATCGTCCAATTAAACGAAGTGCTCAACTGAGGAGTTGCACACTTGCAAGTGGACCCCTACCTCGGTGCAACTCCTTGCAAGTTAACTTGCAGCACAACTGTTAAGCAGTTGCCCATTTAGTTTACCAGTGCGGTGCGGACTTGCCTTTCGTCGCTTATGGAGGCGCCTTTCGCCACAGTGGGACAAAAGGGTCAAAAGTGCACAAAAATATTCTTTGGTCAAAACTGATTCAGATAGGCAAGAACTTCTGGTAAACTATTTCGATTATGATTTCGACTCACAATGGCCAATCCAACTGTACTAAAAGCACGAAAACGGCAAAACAATGCCTAAGAAGTCAAAATTCTTCCCTTTGCGAAGGTCACGGTTTTGTCTGGTTTTTCTGCATCAACTTTTCACTGGCAATCCGAATATCTCATCATCCGGTTCCAGTCAGGATCTTAACTGTCGATATTTCGCGTTATGTTTGACATTTTACAGCATTTTTTTTGCCGTTTTCGTGGTTTTGACACTGTTAGATTGGCTATAGTGAGTCGAAATCTCAATCGGCTTAGTTTTAAAATTACTTCTCGCCTACCTGAATCAGCTTTTGGACCAAAGAATATTTTTTACGTACCTTTCACCCATTTGTTCCAACCACTCTGATTACGGCGCCGTTCGAGTATGCAACCCGCCCCCACGCCTGCATCCGGTACAGCATGACCAGACGAAAGAACGGGGCGGACTGACCACCCTGTATAACAAAGTAGATAGTTTCAACTTGGTTCAAAAAACTTTGCATTCATTTATTATAAATGAACCCAGGGCTTAACTCTCACAAGATGCCCATCCTGAATTATCATAGTTTAAACCAGAGGTAAGTGTTTTAGAGCCTGGTATAAGTACGCCCACAAATGCTCAGTGAATCGATAACGTCGACGTTTTTAACATTTAATTTCGACTTAATTGTAGAATCAAAGTTTGGCAGTCTTTACTCCAAAACTAACGGGTTTCACAGTTGGATAGATGACTTTGAAGTTCCCAAACTATGCCAATTTAAAACTTTATATTTTACTGATCAAACTATTTTGGGGGTGCCGAGTATTTTTTTTTTCTTTGCTGTGAGTCCGTCTCTTGGTGGCGCGGAGGGGGTTGAAACCCGTTGACCCGCGCGGGCGCGGGGAGGAGGGGGGGCTCTGGGCTTGGGGCGGCTGGGAACGCCTGACAGCGGCGGGCGCCAATCACGGCGCAGCCCGGCGCAGCTCCAGAGGCCAATCGCGAGACAATTAGATAGGATGTGACGTCGTCGAGAACAAACTTATCGGCAAAACCATCGTCCGGGGGGGCTTCACCTGTGGCAGAGTATAGCACCGGCACGGTAAAATTTTATGAAAGTCTCTTATAACAAGCATATACCATTTTCATAAAATTTTCATAAATTTTTATTATAATTTTTAAAACTATCCGAGTGTTGTTGTTATGTGTACGATGAAATCATGATTTAGAAAAATGATTATCGAAAAGTTCGACTTGCAAGCAATTGCAAGTAGGCCTATCTCACACCTTGTTACTGCATGAACAGGGAGACTGTCTCTGTTTACTTTTTGTGCGTTTTGCGGACGGTCAAGACGATGCACAGCGTGAACGACCTGGCGTTGACGCAAACCGGCGCCCTGTGGAATAAACACGGCAGATATCCGCTGCTATCGGGAGATATGATTCACGGTTGCCAGGCGAATGACGGATTGAAATTCATCACTCCAAGCTTGGGCTCATTATCTGGCCGGGGTCAGGTACACAAATTGGAATCTCAATTGGAATATTTGAGGCTTGATTAAATACGGGCCGCAATGAAAAGAAAAAAGAAAAAAAAAAGTGCCAAAGGTAAGGGGGCACGGTTTGTTGAGGTAGGCGCGTTTTTCATGAAGTCAAAAGTCAACTACAGTCCACTTTACACAATTGCTTTAAAATTGACAAGAAACCACTTAATTTAACTACATTAAGAGGGGAGATAGAGCTAGTTACTAGATGCACATGATGTACAGGCCATCGCTAGTGTGCAGTCGGAAGTTATTTGCTTTTCTGTTCAGCCGTGGACTGGTTAGAGAGTTGACCTGACAGTGTACATGATCTTCTGTGACATTCCTGGTGTACGGTCTATCTTTGGTATCGTTTCTAATTCGACCCTTGCGATGGGTTGCCCATCACGACCCGCATCAGGTGAGCCGCAGCTATCTACCTTAAGCTGCTGTTCAGGCTGCTTGTATGTATCCGCATCGAAATAGTAGTCGCACCGAGGGGCCAATAACTCCGCTGGAATCATGTATACACTGGAAATGCAAGTGTGTGAATGTCGCTCACCTGCAGGTGAGCGACATTCCATTCGTACACTTAGGGGGGTTAAGGTGTGATTTTTTCCTGGAAATTTCACACGTTTACCCCCCTAAGTGTACGAATGGAATGTCGCACACACTTGCATTTCCAGTGTACACCTGCCTGGGAATCATCAGGGTAAAAATTAGTCGAAATCAACAGAAATCGCTTAAAATAAGCGGGGAACTAGTGGAACTGGTACAAATTAGTCGAAATGAGCGTTTTCTACCATTAGAAATGAACATAAGTGGACGGGAATCACTGGGAATCAAGGATTTCGGGAATCATGTGTACACATCAAAAGGGAGTTATTGCCCCCTCGAGTTGCACCGTTTGTAAAGTTGCAGTGTCCTCGGGATCAACCCAGCGACGGGCGTAGCTACGCGAGGAAGAGCACCCCGCGCCCGCAGACAACAGCATAGGCCAACCCGCGCAAACGAAAGCACGTCTGCTTTGTCTCATCTACCCTTGTGATTGTGCGCGACCCTGGACGTAGCCTGCTCTCTCTCTCTCTCCCCCTCCCCCCAAGACTGCTGACGCCCGTGACGCGCGCGCGGATTTAAACACAGCCGCGCTTGTGGACGGGCGGACGTGACCCCATCCCCATCCGCGGAAACGAAAGGAGAGGAAAAATACGCGCGCAACAGAAACAATGTTGCGCAGTTGCGCACTAACTGTAAGGCGCAGTACTGCGTCTAAGTAATTTCTTTTGTAAATAATTTGGTGCACTCGGCGTTTAATCAATGAAAGCGATCTGGCGTTATTAGCCTAGAACAGCCAGCCCTCCATCTAATACTAAATTTGAAAATATTAACTACATGGTGTGATCTTAGCGATGGGATTTGCTCTGTATATGTTCTGAGGTCTTTGGCATTATAAAGTGTTACTCTAATGGCAACCTCACAGGTAAAAATCCTCCGGCTTTTTCCTTTGTCAGTCTTAAATTTTTATTTAAAAAAAGAGAAGAAAAAAAAAGAAACACAAACAGATAAACGACAAAGAATTAACAGAAACAAACACATGTGTTGCTGCAGCTTTTCCTTTCTCACATACTTTAATGATCTAAAATCTTTCCTCTGTGACTTTTAGCCCCGCAACTCGCGGCTTTCGATCCGATTTGGGCCAACCCGATACGCCACTCGCAAACAAGCTCAAATAAGACTTGTGTGATCAGACCTTTGCAGCGTGATCGCGGGCATATCGCCCCCGTGAGGCCGCCCCGCCCCGCCAGCGTCTATGCGGAAGTAGAGTAGGACACACCGTCTGGCGACCGTCTGGACCCTGGCTGGTGCCTCAGACCGCCCGGGTCAGTCGACTGAGACGGGCCCGAAGGCGCTCTGGAAATCCAAGTGTACGAATGTCGCACACCTGGAGGTGAGTGAAAAGATTCACACACCTGTATCTGTGCGCCAAAATATACGTAAACCTGTAGGTGTGCGATAAAACATTTACACACTTTGTAAAAGTAGCTATTTACTCTCCTACAAGTATGTGAATGATAATTTACACATACGTGTGTGCAAAAATTCTGTCGCACACCTGCAATTGGGCAAATTTCCCCCCCACTCGCAGGTGTGTGACTGTGACATATGCACACTTTGACTTTCAGTGCGCAGCCTTACTCGCAATGCGCACACTGGGTACGACCGGTCAAGCTCTTGACCCTTATACCAATATTCTTCGGGCCATTCGACTCTGGATTTCTTGATTTTTGGGTTTCAAAGCATATGTCTTTTGTATACTTTGGGCGGTAGTATAGGAGAACAACGGTAGCCCCGGGTAGGACTGCACATCCCTGTAGAATTGCAAATTTTCAGAAATATTCACTCATCATTACGACAGCTCGGCGCCTGCAGGACTCAGGGTGGGCCACCCCGCATCACACGCATGCACCGAAGGCAAGATGTTGCCTACCTAGCAGGCGCTACGAGACCTTGCACTGGCTGAACTTATGTGCATTTTTGTAAGAGAACAGGCGCGTTTTCTGAACCATGTCACCACAATGCAGGTGATAGTTTGAGTTACCGTGTTCATTACGGCGTGACCACTATGTGATCACGCCCCTATGTCGAATCCCGCGCACACAACGTTTTTAAGATGTTATTATTCCTTAGATCAGAGTCAATTTTGTGTTTCCGGTTCTGCGCCTCTCTCTTGTTTATTATGCCTTTGCTCCTCTGCCACTGTGAAAAATAGTAGGTAGGTTTACAGGAAAATTTTCCTTGACGCAAGTTGTGAAATTACAATTTGAAATCGTAAAAGATTCATCCAGAACGTATTGCCTTTAAAGCCATTGGCGAGTAAAAAATCTCGTCTCGTAAATATACTACCTAAATTATAAGTAAAAAA
>NW_026267676.1:100158-100797 GCF_000697945.3 Frankliniella occidentalis
CTCTGTCCGTCCTTGCCACCCTCTCTCTCTCTCTCTCTCTCTCCCGTGATATGTTTGTAAAGTCCTGCGAGCGGCTACAACGCGTTCAAAACGCTTGTGCGCGCTTTGTTTTTGATCTACCGCGCGATGCTCATATATCCGCAACTATTACAAATCTTGGATGGCTGCCAATTATTCAGAGAAGAAACTTTCAAGCACTGTGTCTGTTAAAAAAGATATTGACTTATAAAATCCCTGTATACCTGAACCTAAAATTTACCTTTGTCCGCGATATCCATGATCGATGCCTTAGAGATCGAGAGCACCATCTTCGGGTGCCACCCCACTTCACTGATAAAAAAAGAGCCTGTTTCTGGATATCTGCGGTAATATGCTGGAACCAGCTACCCAGCAACATCTTGAATTGTAGATCTGTAAACTCTTTTAAACATAAAACTGCTGTTTACCTACGCACCAATGTTTTGCACAATTGATATTCTCTACTTTTGTCACCAATGTATATCTTGTAAACCGGTACCTACTGTATTCTATATTCTGCTATCTGAACGCTACTAGAAAAGCCATCTAATGATGTACACAAAAAAGACTGTTTAGTCTTATGTACTATTTACTTTAATAAATATCAAAAATATCAAATAT
>NW_026267676.1:107587-108401 GCF_000697945.3 Frankliniella occidentalis
TGTTAAAATCCTACGAAGCAATACTTTGCAATTGCGAAGGATTTTAATCATCTGTAACTACGAAGCATTTTTCTTTGCAATTGTAGAACATTGCCTCGCAGGATTTTAACAGTGCTCCCTCCCTCCCTCCCCCCTCTCTGATGGAAACTTCCTTATTCATTGTGAATGGCGCCGCTGTTTTGACTTTGCCAGCTATGGGTGCAGTCGCGGAAATTCACGTTAGATAACGGGAAACAATAGTCACAAAGTCTCGTCGCATCCACTATCCTCCTCACGCCACCCTCAATTAAACACAGAGGCTCAGCGAGCAGTCATTGCTGCCCCGTCCTTTAGGCTCTTAAGGGATTGTACCGTGTGCCACTTTGCAACCCAAACCTAATGCTAGCTTGCAGATGAATGTGGTCCATTTACATCGATTTACATGTGCCCAGGGGAGAGGGAATATCACCGAGGGGGTCACGTTTATATGTGACCACATTTCTGGTCGTTGATGGAGTTCAAGTGTTAATGTCAATTTATTGTATATTCCACTAAAATTCATTTTCTCCCTTTTCAGATTACGGACAGCACGCGGTACCTGCTGGACCTTCGCCGGGGCCTGCGCGGGTGCGGATGACGTCGTGACGGCCTTTGGGTGAGTTGTTAAAGTGCCGTCCTCAGGACCTGCCGGGGGACCTTCGGCGTTCTAGAAGGTGGCGGGGCGCGTCTGGGCGGGGCGGCGGGCACATACACTCGAACATGATAAGGAGCGATCATCGTCTAGCCCCGGCGGGCCGGCCGTTACCCGTCCGGGGTTACATCACGTCTAGCCGCC
>NW_026267676.1:109921-141251 GCF_000697945.3 Frankliniella occidentalis
CATAAACTTTGACTCTTTGACAATCTAAAACCGTTGTCCAAATTACGGGCGAATGCGGGCGTTTTTTTAAAACTCAAATCAAAAATAGGCATTTTAGTGTATTTGTCAGCCGATGCACGCATATCTTTAATTGTTCATAAAACACACATTTTTTGGAGTAGGGGGACGTCCGACCCACCAAAACGAAGCGGAAAGTTTGTTCTTTAATTCAGTATAAGAGTTTGGCTTAGGCGATCAGAAACTATTCTTTAAATCGGGATTAAAGTCGAGAGATGATTCAGAAGAGAGCGAGCCGCGAGCAGGGGAGTGAAAATAGTCCCAGTTTGAGTGGTTATATCTATTTTATAGGGACGAGAAGGCCAAAAACGAGCTTTATTCATGGTATAGTGGTCCTTTAGGAATAAAAGGGTGATATTGGTAACACTCTAAACGCAATTTGGATTTTCTATTTTTGTCGTGCTCTCAGACCACTGTGCAGCGTGGTTGCGACGAAAATTCTGCCCGTTCACAAGAGTTCATCTGAAAATTGCATGACGTCACCCAGCAAGATGATTTGAATTTTGGGTTTACAACGACAATCGTACGATAGCGGCTACTTCAACGACCACTATGAATTTTGGTTGAGACAATAGGTAAAACAATATATTCGTTCGTTTCCTTTGAGAAATCGAAACCGACGTGATACGAATACGGAACCGACATTAAATCAATATCAATGTCGGAAATGTGTTGATTTCAGTGCCATTTTGCCATTTCGAGATCGACCATTTTTTCCGGCTGTTCCCTCACTAACCCGACGATAGTTGCTACGGGTTTTCACTTTTCTTGGCGTTATTGCAAGCTAGAACAAAAAAGTGGAATTCCCTAGCTTTCCCGGCGGTGCGGATTTCCTGCCCATCATCGGCGCGACTCGCGTGCCCCTATTATGCGCAAGGTCACGAACATCGTCGCGCTCGCAAAACTTTGGAGCAAAGGAATGTGCAAATCGCAACAGCACAAAAGAAAAAGAGGCACAAAGATGGTGGCATGAAATTAGCAACAGTGCAAAAGAAAGTCCTGGGGGAGGATTCAGAAAAGGGCCATGCCGGATGCTAGCGTGTGCTTTTGGCTTTGGCGCGGGGAGCGCGCAGAAGGCTGAAGGCTGAGGCAGGGCCGCTGCGACGTGTCCGTGTCGCGGAGGCCACGACGGCAAGAGGAGGAAATCGGGGCTTCAAAGTTGGTTGCTGCATGGGCCCCGTCCACGTCCATGCCCTGCCACCCTTACACCTGCTCGCTCAACCCAAAAGGGAAAAGTTTAACGCAGTGGCATAATACGCACACTAAATCTGAAGGACCTCTATTTTTTTATTTGAACGGATAAAGATTCAGTTTTGTGTACATAGTAATGAGTTTCAATTATAAATCTTGCGAGTAAAAAACGGGAAGCAACTAAAATTAGCAAACTAGCAAACTAATAAGGAATAAGGAACAACACTTTTTTTATTCTTGTAAAAATGAACTTGGGGAGGGGGGAGGGGGTGCGCCCTAATGCTGCCAGGTTGAGGCTGGTGGTGGAAAGGCGCCGCCGAAGGGGGAGGAAGGGGAAGAGGGGGGTTGTATTGCTGCGGTTCGGTTCGCGCTTCATTGTAGGAGGCGTGATGGATGATTGGCGTTGCATTGCAAAGGCCTGGGCCCGCCGGGGCCTGGGCCTGGCCTGGGCCTGTCCGGGCTGCCTATCAGTACGCCTCAGTGCGCGACCGGCACCCCCGACGACCACGAGGTCCTGGAGGCGGCCTTCCAAACGCGAGCGCGCGCCCCGGGCCAACGCGACGCGGACGGCGACCAGCGACCACGAGGTCGCGTAGGTCTCCAAACCTGAACGAACATACGCTCCCGCGACAAGCGTGGAGGGACGCGGCCGTGCGGTGGTTTTGGGGGGGTCAGCTCTGAAGATGGTCATAAAGGCTCTGAAGTGAAGACGAAAGCCTCGGAATGGTTGCCCTCCTGGAAGAAAGCGGACACGAGAGGGTGCAACGCGAAATTTTGTCGAAGAAATAGTGACATCTCTCTTGTGATCGTGATGGTGTCAGTCCTCAAACTACGTAGGTTGGGTTACTTAGTATTGTTCATGAATCGTGGTTCAGGTAATTGGGTCCGACAACTTTCGTATCCTTTGAGAAAGTTGTGCAGTGGGGGTTGTCTTTTCGCGCGGATAAGGCATGTCTTGGGCAAATACCCACATATAAACTGATGTGATGGGGCACACGAAAGTGAGTGGTGCAAATCCGGGAAATCAGTCACCATGACTATGCTGGTAGAGTTTCTTCGAGTTTTTACAAGGAGAATTGCGTCCATATTATTTGATTTCGGACGGCCCCTATGCTGAACTGACCTAGGCCCTTGGCTCTTACTCAGCCTGCTCCATTGAGTCACGTGTCTCGTGTCTCTCTTATCGTAGCGCACTATCGAATGATGTAAGATTTATCCACATCTGTATTGCCTACTGTTTAAAGTTTAATGGTGAACAGTTACTGGCGCTTTCCTAGTTTTATCAGAAATACATGTCAGAAATTTGGTCCGTCGGAAAAAAAGAGACAGCTGAAAAAAGCAAACTAAACACGGCATGTTTTTTGTCTCACCTTGCCTGCCTACGGGGGGAAATTGTCCATGAAACGGACAAACAGTTCTTACACCTCAACTAGGTTAAGGCGTATAGGCCGGAGGTATTTTTTTTTTTTGTGTGGATGCCTCCGATTTTATTTGGGACAAACAGATCGCTCAGCCTCGCGTGATTCGGTGCGTGGTATGTGGACTTTGAAGTTCCGTTATCTCGCATACCACAAACGGATCGCAAATGAGGTCGTGTTACATTACGTTCAAGTGCCCGAACCGGTCCGAACAATCGGCCTTGAAAAAATAAAAACTGAAAAAAAAATTGTGGAAAAAATCTTGAAAAGATACCCCCTGGCCCGAGTTTCTCGTTATTAAGATTAAATTACCCTATCCTCAGCAGTCACAGTTGAGCCCCCTGTATAACAAAAAGTAATTAAAACAAGTTTTAATAAATCGCCCAATAAAATTTATTGGTTGACGTAATAGCAGCAGAGGCCACGTAGGCGGCCTCCAACACCATAAACAATTTTCATTTGTGTCGAATAAAAATAAATGAATGGATCACACGGAACGCTATCATTTTCAGCGGTTTTTGCTGTTTTGGTCACCACTGCAGGCACTACTCACTACTCCAGTTACAGAACAAAAAGTTGTGCCACTCGGGGCAGAGGCAGTGCCAGGCGTCGTGCGTTTGAATCCCCACACGCACGACACACAATCCCTTGTGCTTTTGTTTCTTTTCTGTTTTCGATCGACTTCCTCCGGTAAGCCACCTCGCGCCCGCTCGCGCCCCGGCCCCGCGCGCCGTCGTTGCGTTCCAGAGCACCCTTGCCACTACCCCGGGGGAGAGAGAGAGAGGGATGGAGAGAGGAGTTGCTTTGAGCCGGCGTCGCCACCGCGTCAGTCGCGCCGGCCACGCATAAGGCGGTGCCCTCCCCTCACTCCTCAGACAGGTGTCGATACTCTCGCTTTGTGCGTTCATGAGGGGAAGGAAAGGGGAGAGAGTGGGTCAGGGAAAGTTTTTGATCGGTCAGGATCCGGTGCACCCCGCCTCGCAGTATGTGTGTCAGATTCCCGCACAAAGTGGGGTGCCCAGAGGGAGTACGCGTCCTTTACACGCCCTTCACAGGTCGTAATAAAACTTGTAAACTATTTCTAGTGTTTTCTCTATACATGCCTCGTCTTCATGAGATTGTGACCCAAAATTAATGTCTTTCACAAAATCACAAACAACTTAACCCGAATAAACCGCATTTCATTTTAAATTGAGCCTTATTGTAACTGGCAGAAAAAACTAACTGTCGGTGCTGTCGGCTAGACTGGGGTGAGGCGGAGCGTGGGTGGTGCGGAGATGGGGTGGGTGGTGGGTGGAGGGGTCGGAGCGAAACGGACAATCTGGGTAACGTCGCAATCAGGTGGAAACTACCCTTAAAATGATCAACCATTTTTTATTTTTCGTCGAAAGCGACTCCCAAATACTAGAAAAGTTTGATGCCGTTTTTTTGGACGACCTGTCCAGGACCGAGGAGCGTTGTACAAGCTGTCTGGCCCACAAAGCAGCGGCACGAGTGAAGATTTTCTACGGCGCAGTGGACTGTCATCTTCTAGATACAAGTTCTGTACGCGGTGCGTGGCCAAGCCGTCCTGCAGAACTCCTGAAGAAAGCATATAGTCTGTACGCCTCCAGGAGGCCTCCAGGACGCCTCTATGATGCGTCTCCTCCCCTGCGGCCGCGCACCGCCGCGAGCACAAACAGGAAAAAACACAAGCAACGGTTGCGTGTCAGCGATGGTGTGAGGAGGTGCGGGGGCCGCCGGGCGCAGGGGTGATGATGTCACGCGGGGGTGGAGGGGGTGGCGGGGGCGGGCCCCTGCCGTGTCTTTCGGCGCGCTCCCGGGCCCCGCTCGTCCTGCCGGCCGATCCTGCAGACCTGCACGAAATCCTTGCCCTGCTGGGGGAGGCCCTGGGGGCGTCGCAGGCGGCGGGGGTGGAGGGGTTGCAGGCCGCCCCTCCCTGGACCGCCCCCGCCCCCGGTCCCGGGCCCAAGCCCGCCCCCGGACCCGCCCCCGGCGGCGGCGTGGTTGTCGCGGCAGACAGAAGCACGGCAGACGGAGCCGCAGTGCACACGACGCTCTTCCCTGCCTCGACCGCAGCGAGCAGCGGCAGCAGCCAGGCGCGGCACGGCTCAGGCGCAGCCCCGCACCAGCCTGCAGACATGCCAAGGGTGAGTCCAAGCGCTAAAGCTAGTGTCCGGCGCGGTCAAGATTTCTCGATGTGTGTGTGTTTTTTTTTTTTTTTTTTTTTTTTTTTTGCTTATTACTGTGCCTGGAGAGGGTTGCGGGAAACCAAGCTATCTATACCGGTGCGTTTCACCAAGAATTGCCGCTAATGAGCACAGAACACGGTGTGGCCAGTTCCCTGCTCCGAATGTGTTCATAATACCGGAGCTCCGTTGAAGAGTATGGTGCAGCGCCGTAGCGTCGTCCCACCGCTCGGACGCATACGCGCGGCGCCGTGACCTCTGGGGCCGGCGCACCTGTCACCCCGTGCGCGCGCGCCGCCCCGCCGGCCCCGCGCCGCCAACAGCTGACCACCTCTGAGGTGGGTGGACTGCGTGCCGGCCGGTCAGCTGTCGGCGCCGGCGCCGCCGCCGGCCGCCGCCCCCTCGCGTTGTGTTGTGGCTTGTGTGGCCGGCCCCAGTGTGGCCGAGGCCGTCGGCTGTCCAGTCCTGTCCGGCGCCGGCGCCCGGATCGATAAGACGCCGGGCGGCGGCCGCCGCGGCGGTGTGTCCGGCAGTCCGGCTCCAGTGGTCACCGCGGCCGCCCCCGAGCCGGCCGCGCCCGCCCTTATGGCGACCCGGCCCGCGCCGCCCTGAGGGACAGGACAGAGTCATGGACGCCCCGGACTGCTCGGCGGCGAAGGGCGCCTGGACCTCGGCCACGGCCACGACTACGACCTCGGCCACAACCACGGCCAGCATGGCCACGAGCAGCGTGGGGTCGCAGGCGGGCGGCGGCGGCCAGCGCCTGCGCATCAACGTGCAGGAGAAGCTGACGCTACGCCGCGAGTCCAAGAGCCAGAGTCACCGCCTGGTGAGGCACGCCGTCAACGTGTCGGTGCTGCAGCCCATCCCCGAGCAGGTGAGGACGGCGGCGGGGGAGCGCGGCGGCGCGTGGAGGAAGGACGCCGAGGACATATGCCCTCATCCAGCCGAGCGCCGCCGCCGGTGGTGACGCCACTATACTTCGAACCTAGAACCGAGATGTTCTGCGCGTGTCTCATGTGTGATTTCGTGTCGCCGCTCGGCCGAGCTTTGCCTTGTATTGGTTTTGCGGTCATTTGCGTGGTGTGGCCCAATGCCTCGGCGCGGCGCGAAGGAAACGACTTTGTGTCGCAGCCCCTCCGTGGCGTGCAAGGCGCTCGTGGGCTCGTGCCAGTGTGTGTGTGAGAGAGACAGAGAGAGAAAGAGAGAGATTGAGCGAGTTTGTGTCTGTCTAGCGTGCGGTCGACTTGGTGGTGTGCTTGTGGCCTCTCCCTCCCTCCCTCCCGCCGTGTCGTACCTCTGCCTCGCTCTCTGCATCTCCTTCCCTCCCTCCCCCTCTCACTCCCACCCCCCTCTCTGTCCGCGGGCCGCACGTGTGTCGATGCATATCAGAGGGAATCACTCCCCTTACTCGGCGAAACGTTTTCTCATGCCCCAAAGCTCTGCTTCTGCGGCGGTGCGGCGGTCCCGTGCCTCGTGCGGGGACTGCTTTTAGCACAGCCCCCCTCCCCCTCCCCCCAACCCTGCTGCCCTGTGCGGTCAGGGTCGCCCGAGGCGAAGGCGACTCGGCGGCGCCCTCCCGCGGTTTTTGCATAATTCGCAGGGGCTGCACTCGCGCTGTATGCAGGCGTGGCGTGCCCCGCTGACCCGACTGTACACTGTTTACCTTGCACCGGCCCGCCGCCGCCGGCCGGACTAGAGAACCAGAGCTCTTGGCCGGACTGCCGGCCGGGGACTAGACCGCGCGAGCGACCCCCCGTGGGGCAGGCAACGCCATGCAGGTACGCGTGGGATTGCCTACCTCCTACCTCGCCGGCTCCTTCAGGCAGCAGAGCTGGTCGCCCGGGAAAGTTTCAGGGGTAGTTACGATACTTTACGTTAAACATTGTCACATCCCGATGACCCTACTCTAGAGGCGGGGAGCGCACGTCGACTTTTACTTGAAACGCTTGAAACAGCGGACCCCTCTTTGGTCTTAGGTCCGCCTAAGAGCCTTTGCGCGTGGCGAACTACGCTGCGGCTCCGTCTGCCAACGCGTTCTCCGACCCCAAATGAAACCGCCATCTTGCCCGCCTCGCCTCGCCCCGCCCTGCGCGCGTGTGATCGCACCAGATGCGCTGAGGATGCGCGATGGGCATGAAGCTATAGCTGTAACGCCATGCTGGTCCGATAAGGAGACATAAAGGGTGCAGGCGTTGTGGTGCGGTGGGGCGGGGGTGGTTTGTTGTTGTAGGGCTTTGACTGGATAAAATCAGGCATTGGAGTGGGCGGCACTAGCTCGCCGAGATTGCAGGCCGCAAATGCCCCAATCGCTATATGATGATGGCGATATCCCTCGTAACACCCAGAGAATCGTTTTCCTTTTTATAGATTTGAAGAAAATGCTGGCTATTAGTTCAAAGAACCCTTCTTTATCCGCGGTATACTCGTCTTACCCCCAGGTACACGAGTATGTGCGGTATGCCTCCCCCCCTCCTCCTGCGCACGCCGTGCCTCCCCACCCCCACGCTACCCGTTGTGTTGTGGCGGTCACTGGGCCGCCCGCCGTCTGTCGGACTGGGTGTGCGACAGGAGAGAGAGGTGAGGGGTGGGGGGAGGGGGGGGTGGTGCTGCACGCGCGGTGCACTTCCGCTCGGACACAAGGGGAGGACAGCTGAGGGTGATTGGGCGAGGAGGTGGGGGTGATGGGGGTAATGAGAAGAGGTGCGCTAGACTTTTAGTTGTTCTTTTTCGTCGCTGCCTATTTTCTATCACCCTCCCAGGAAAATGATTAGCAATGGCAACCATCTTTGATTGGCTCAGGGAGCACCATAAAATATTGTCGAGACAACAATGACAACGTGATGGAAACCATATTTTTGGTTCTCACAACCACGATGTTCGATGTTGCATCAACCATATTTTGTGATGCTACCTGAATTAACCATAATCATACGACGGTCGCTGAAGCAAATCATTTTTCCTGGGTGACCTCTGCCTGAACGCACCGTTGAAGGGCTACGGTGCTACTGTCTCGTCTGCGCACCGCGCACCGCGCGACGCCGACGCCGCCCCGCGCCGCGACGCGTGGCAGCGGAGCCATGCCATACCGGAGTTGGGGGGAGAAAAAAAAGAGCAAAGGCGACGACGGGTCGAAATGCTCGTTTCCACTTTAGCTCCCCCGCGCTTACCCCGCAGCTCGGCGCGGACGCGTCCCCCTACCACCTCCCTTCCCGTGTCCCGGCCCCGGCCCGGCCTGCAATTAGGGCGCAACGAGGGATTGACAATGAAGGCGCTGCTAGGGGTGGGGGGTGCATTGTGCCTGAAGCGGCCCGGATACCTCTCTGCGCGCGTAGCATTAATCCACCTGCTGAGACGTGGCCTTGGCCTCAATATACATTAATATTAATCAAAGTCAACAAGTTACGAAAAACCAACAAACACACCAAAAAAACAAACAGCGTATTTATTTTCTGAGAATAAAAAGTGGCGCATAAGTATATGCTAAAATGATGACTGAAAGGTGTGCGGGTCCCAGGGCCTCCTCGCCGCCACGATGTGGTCGCAGACGTCCTGGATGAATTCGTCGGTGCTTGAGTGGCCGCCAATGTCCTGGTGACAATAAGAAAGGAAATAAGAATACAGTACGGAGAGAGTCTCCCTTTTGTTTCAATGCCTGCACTCTCTGAGTGTGGGGTACTGCACTCAAATAAATCAATGTGCTAATGTACCCCCACCAAAACAATCAGAAAAAAACAAACAAAAAACATCAGGAAACATAAAAAAAAAACATTTTTTTTAAAAATCAAAAAAAAAGTTAAGAATAATAAGAAAAAATTAAGAGTGTGCGTCAATGTACGCACGTGGGTGGCCGTGCCGCGGCGCAGCGCTGAGTCCACGGCGGTCCTGAGCAGCGCCGCGCTGCCGCGCTGCCCCACGAAGTGCAGCAGGTCGGCGGCGGCGCGCAGCATGCCCACCGGGTTGGCCACGCCGCGGCCCTGGATGTCCGTCCCCTTGTTGCGCGTGCCGGGCTCGAACACGGCGGCCTGCGGCCCGTAGTTGGTCCCCGCCAGCAGCCCGGGCCCGCCTGGCGAAGCATGTTCAAGCTCAGCACGTTTTATTCTTCTTCTTAAGAGTAACACAGTTAAAATGACAAAATCTCGCGTGGCGAGCGTCGAGCCAAGGTCGAGTGACCCTCCTCCGCCCGCCCGTCCGACTCTTCTTACCCACGAGCCCACTTAGGATGGCGCCCAGGTAGACGCCGTAGAGGTTCGGCGTGAGCACGACGCTGAAGGGGGTGGCGTCGTGAAGCAGGTCGGCGCAGCAGCGGCCCACCGACATGACGTCCACGTCCACCTCCGGGTACTCGGAGCCCACGGCGAGCGCCACGTCGACGAACAGGCCGTCGGAGCGCGGCAGCGTAGCCTTGTTGTGCACGACGGTGACCCGGGGCCGGCGCTGGCCGCGCGCGTGCTCGAACGCGAACCTGGCCAACAAGAGCGTGGACACGGATAAAAAAAAAAGAAAAAAAGGATTTAGCTAAATGCTGAAACATTAGATAAGTAGCGGACAACTAATTCCTTGGCTCTGTAGCTAAAGATTTAGCCATAACGAAAAATAAAATAAAATAGTAATTTAGCTTAAAATCTAGCTGTGTAGCAAAACGTAGCTAACTTTTAGATACACAGCTACCTAATAAATCCTTCATTTGAGCTAATGGTTTATCTATATTCTTCTAATCTCTTCCTGTCGTGGAGGTGACAGCTTACGTCGGGGCGGCTTCGGTGACACAGCTACGGGGCTGAGGGGTCAAACTGTGGGCCCAGGTTGGGCGGTGTGGTGGCGCGCAGTGGGGGTGTCTGCCCCAGTGCGGTCGTGGGCGGAGGGGTCGGGGATTCCCGCCGTTTAAGAAAGTCAATTAAAATGGGGGCAGGCGGCTGCGCGGCCCGACCGTGTTGCATGACCAAGCGCAGAGGGTAGGGGCGTAAGGGGGGGGGGGGGTAATACATTTGCACCCCCGCCGCAGCTCGCCGCTTGAGGTATGTCAATCAGGTGCAGTAACTTCCGAAAGTATCACTGATAAAATCATAAATTAATTTCTGATTTTGTTTTTAACCGTATATCTTTTAAATTTTACGTAAGTTATCACACGAAAAGGCTCCTCGTGCATTTACCATCGTTTGAACGACGCAAAAAGTGGAACTTGTCATGCCGTGACCAGGATTCGAACCTGGGTTATTGCGGCCACAACGCAAGGTACTAACCACTATACGATCACGGCTACGAGGCTCCTTAGGCGCGACGGCGGCCGCTCGGCTACGAGTCCCGCGGCCGCTCGCGGCCCGCTGCCGCGGCTCGGCGTAGCTGGGCGTGGTGGGGCAGGGCGGGGCAGGGCGAGGCGGGGCGCCGACGGGATAACGCCGGGCCGGACCGCTGCGAGGCGGACTGACTGCCCCCCCCCCCTCTCCCTTTCCCTCTCCTCGCCTTCCCTCCCTTTCCGGCTAACCAACCGGCCTGGTGCATTAACGTTCTGCTACACTTTCTTTTCTGCCGCGAATGTTGTTTCGCGCCGCAGGTCCTCGCAACGCCAAGCAGGCCGTGTCAGAGGCGTCGGCTAGCCGTGATCGTATAGTGGTTAGTACCTTGCGTTGTGGCCGCAATAACCCAGGTTCGAATCCTGGTCACGGCATGAGACGTCATTTTTTTTCGCCCCCGTTTCATGAGCCCCCTCTTCTCCCAGTCACCTCCCCCTCCTTTCGTCGGACCGACCCAGTGCTTCTAGCGGTCTGCTACACTTTCTTTGCCTCGCGAATGTTGTGCGGCGCCAAGTTGTCGGCACGCCAACCAAGCCGTGTCGAAGGCGTCGGCTAGCCGTGATCGTATAGTGGTTAGTACCTTGCGTTGTGGCCGCAATAACCCAGGTTCGAATCCTGGTCACGGCATCGAGACGTCATTTTTATTCTTATTTTTTGGTTCTTCTACCCACTGTTATCGCTATGCCCGCGGCTGTCGCCTTTACTGTACGATGGAAGCCCTTGGATGATAGCATGGTGGTGCGTGCAAGAGCTCATTTGCTCTGAGGCGTGTTGCTAGCCGTGATCGTATAGTGGTTAGTACCTTGCGTTGTGGCCGCAATAACCCAGGTTCGAATCCTGGTCACGGCATCAATCGTCATTTTTATTTTATTTTTGCTTGCGTGCTTCTTAAATTAAAACATATATTCTAACTACTTGTCATTTGCTACTTGGACACTCACCTGGCCACCCTCTCGGAGGCAGCGGCCGTCACGACCTTCATGCTTTCGGCGGCGCCCCTGACAGGGGAGTGTTCCAGCATGAAGTACTCGCCCTCCGTGTTCTGCCGCACCAGCGTCACGTCCACGTCACTCTGCCTCGCCGTCTTCACGCCTTTTAACAGCAGTCGACAAAAATAGATATTTTATTTGACTCATTTGTTTTCATTCTTGCGTGAACCTCGAGCTTGCCCCCCCCCCCCCATCCCCTCTGTGCCGCGGAAGCTACGCCGAAGCGGGCCTGCGCCATCCTCCTCCTCCTCCTCCTTCCCGTCGATGCGGTGGTGCCCTTCGATTTCCACCCCAAGTATGCCGCGGCGGAGATCTGGCCGACGATAAGAGCCTTTGCCTCTGCATCCATCGCCTGCGCACACCGCGCCCCCGCCACGCCACGCCACCCCCAACAGTTTCCAGGACGCGCCGAACCCCCCCCCCCCCCTTTTTTCTCTCCCCTCTTTTGCCCCTGCTTCCAATTTTGGCGGCACCCAGCTCCACTCCGTCCTCCGCGCATATAATTTATGGTTCACCAGACCCCTAACTATTTCCGATCCGTCCGTCGGGGGCGACCGGGCGACCTCAGACAGTGCGAGGTCGGCCTGGTGGCCCCGCACCCCGCGCCGTGCGCCCGCGTCGTCAAGGACTGCCGTGTAGTCCCCCGACTCTGGCTTGCAGTTTTCTGTTTGAGTTTACTGTCCTCATTGGCGGAGGGCCTTGGCCGACCCGGCCCTCCCCGAGCGCCTCACCTGGCTGGCTGCGCGCCTCCATGACGTACACGTACAAGTCCAGCACGCGGCGCAACTGCACCGTCCTGGACACGAGGTTCTCGCCGCGGCCCTTGATCTCGATGTTGCCCTTGAGCGCCACCTAAGACATCCGCATCAGTCGAACCCTTTTCTTCGCAAGGAAACAAAACAAAAACGAAATCAAGAGGACATTGCAATTTCGGCCAACTGCACGCTCGCACCCAACGCCCAACGCACCTTGTTCCTCCTGATGGACAGCACGGCGTGCTCGAACGGCTCGTCTACGTCCGCGCCCCGGGCCAGGTCGGGCAGCACGTGCTCCTCGAAGTCCACCGGCACCCCGGCGGCGGCGAACACCTTGCGCACGCCCTGCATCAGCTCGGGCCCGATGCCCACCCCGGGCAGCAGCGTGACCTGGAATCACACAGGGGGGCCCAGGAGGGTGTCACTCGGGAGGTCCAGGGTGTCATACGGAGGGGTCCAGGGTCCAGGGGATGACGCGCGACTTACCGTGTGGCGGCCGCCGTACTTTGTGAACGGCAGCCCGTCGGCGACGGCGTGGTGCGCGCTGTGGACGCCGCGGACGGGCTGTCCGCTGCGGTGGAGCATCCGCCGCAAAACGGCCGATTGGAGCCGGAGTCCTGTACACGGGGGGAGAAACTCGAAGCATCAGAGTGTTTTTGGCGGCCACTATTGAAAGTTTGAGACGGGGGAGGGGATTGAATCGACGATGATGACCAAGGACAGATGACCAGATTTCAATTCCAGCTTAGCCCTGCCGGTCTTCGTAGGTCTCAGCGTGTGGTCATTTCGACGTTTAGACGTTGATTTGACCGTGCATATTATTTCTCTTATCAAATGTTCAGTTCAACTCTGCGCTTCGACCATACAGGGGCGGAAGGGTGGGACCGGCGGAGCAGTTTGTTCAAAAAGTCACCAGTCACTATCTGCTCAGGTCCCAGTGGCGCGCCTCCCGGTCGAGCGGCCTCATGGCCCCCGGCAGCCAGCATATTAGTTTAAAGGCTTAGCGGCAATCAATAGCGCAGTGCGGGCCGCTCAGAGAGCACTGAGCGCTACCGTGCTACTCTTTTAGTTAGACCCCCCCACCTTTATGTCAATTTGTCGAATAAGTGCAGCATAATCTTATTCCAAGGACCTACTAATGTCGCCTCGTTTCAAGAGTAAATAAATTTGATCATGTGTCACAAATATTATCCAAAATATACTTGGAGCAGCAAAAACGATTTTTCTGGGTATGAGCCTGTAAGCTATTAAAATATATTACAATTGGGTGATTTATAATGCGAAAAAGTACGAAACATCAAAAACGTTTCGCCCAACTACTTGTCCTTCGATTACGAAGTCTGATGGATACGGTTATAGTGCTAATATTTTCAGAGAGAAGCGAGGCAGGTTGTCACGTGGAAAACGTTTCCTCTGTGTTAGAGCAAATTTTTTCAAGGAAGCACTTTGTTTTACAACGAAGATTGCGGCTGACATAGTATCTGAAAGAAATGAGGTGTTCTACGAATTTGAAGACAAACAACTAACAGAATGCGCGAAGTCGTGGGACCGACCTGTGTGCGCCAATGGTATAGCCATGCTGTCGGTAGTTTCTCTCAATCAGGTGGGGGATGGAGTCCGCGGGCGCGCGCCGTCTGCAGAGTGTTCGGTAGAGTGTCCCAGTGTCCCAGTGCCCCCGGGCCGCCCCCCGAGCCGGGGGTGGCCGAGAGAGCAGCAGAGGGGCTCTATGGTGGTCGGGGGAGGGGGTGGCGCAAGGCGCTGGGCGCAGCCGGGTTGACCAACCCCTGCGACGCCAAAGTCATCGCTGTAACAATGCTAGCTGCAGCTGCCAACCTATTCGTGGCTGAACGTTATATGGTCCGGTCTGCGGGACTTAAAGCTCTGGTCATTACACTCTGCCTCCCCGGAATGCCGTGATGCAGGGTGCGCTCACGAAACTTTGTCTTTTGTTCGCGTCAGGCGGGGGGGTTATTGCTGGCCCGCATGGAGCGCTATGAGCCGCGACATGGTCGGGAAATGTTAGATACTTAGAGACTGTACCGCCACGATGTCGTTCCGGTAAAATACCGGGGGACTGATTCGCCCGCGCTCGCTCGCTATGTCGTCTGCTGACAGTATAGCGCCTTACGGCACGACCGAGTAGGCAACCCGCCCGCGCGCTGGTAGGCAGTCCAGTCCAGTTCATGAGCAGGTAGCGGGGAGTTCGGCTGTGGTACAGTGGAGTCTTAATTAAAACGGGATCCACTCTGAGCTCCTCGGTCTTAAGTTTATTGGTCCAGTCCAGTCCGTCATATTCGGTCAATGAACAAACTGTGATTTAAAAAAGATGTCTATTAAGTTGAGTTTCGGGTTCTTGCTCGTTCGTTTCCTGTGTGCGTAGAGTTGGGAGCGCTGTAGTGTAGGCGGGGCGGGGCGTGGCGGGGCGTTGGGGTGGCGGGTGGCTCGCGCCGATTGCTGGAGACGTTTTAATTGGCAGGCCGCGCAGCCTTGACGAGGGGCGAGGCGAGGACGGCGGTGGCGGCGGCGGGGTCCTCGCCGGTCGGTGTGGGGGTGCGCACGACGGGCGTTGAAGGCTCCGCTGCGGGGGTGGGGGCGGCGGCCCCGGCCGCAGGCTATAGAGCCGCAGGCCCACCGGACGGGCCCCAGCCCCGAGTGTGAAAGGGTTGCGCGGCCAGGCCCGGGCCCGGCCTGTTTAGTAGTGCGGGGCTGCCGGGCACGGGGGGCGGTCCTGGAGGCGATGGAGGCCGTCGAGGCAGCGGAGCAGCAGCGGGCAGCAGCGGCCGAGGCGACGCTCCTGCCGGCCAACGCCGCCGCGTGCCAGAGGTACTGTACACCACCACCGACGGCGAGGTGCACGTGCACGACGTTCTTCTTGGAGGCCACGGGCCGCGGCCGGGTAGCAGTCGGCACGCCGCGCACGACGCGACAGTCGGGGGAGGGGGGGGGGTCAGGGGGAAGGGAGTAGGGGGGCAACAGTTCCCTTTGCATTTACGTGCGCGCCAGCTGTCTCCTGCGCTGCCGGTAATAATGTGGGTCGCGGGCGGTAAACTTATCATGGCGTGGCGGGGCGGGGCGGGGGCGTGCGCTGCGCCAAAGCGAATTGTGAGCGGGAGTAGTGATCACTGGAGACACGGCATAACTGTCACCCCCCCCCTCCCTTTCCCCTTCTGACGGCGCGCGAGCAAGTTCGCCCATCGGCAGCGTGGCGCTATGGTCGCCGTGGTCGCCGTCGTCCCGCTTTCGCTCGGGTGATGGTGGTGGCGGTCCCAGCGGGCGAGGACGTTGGCACATGCAGCCGAAAATATGACTGCAAACGTTTCTTAAAATACGCGGATGACATACTTGTCAGCTGTAATCGGTCACCCTTGATCTTTGTCTTTGTGCAGCCACTGCGTTAATCACACCTTGAGCGTGTGTATATGCTCGATATGAGAATGTTCTCATCATGCATGTCCCGCTCTTGGATTATATGATGGTCTGATACGAGTTATTTTTGCTCGCGATCTCCAGGATGGCTGCCACACACAACAGCAGCTCACCCAATACAACGTGTTCACTTTGAGAACGCTCAAAGCTGTGCAGTCTCGGTTGTATGCAGTTTGCGTGTTCAGCCCCACTGATCGTGTCAACACAATGATGAACATTGTTCGAAAATGTGCATTTTGTCTCTTCAGTGACTCCACACGAAAAGGAAACAAAATACTGTTTCTTGATGTAGCTAACAAACTGATTATTCTATATGCGGACACACGATGACGCAAATTAAGCCGAGCATTGGAGGAGAAGATGCGCTCCTAAAAGTTGCAGTGTTTTCCGTGCGCCATACTGAAGGCGATCTGTGCGTCAGAGTGATCCGCTCGCTGGTCGGCGGTTAGGTGTGAGCCGCGAGCTTGTCCGGCCGGCCGGACCCTCCCCAACGTTGCGGACTGACCACCGCCCTCTCCACGGCCGTCAGCCCGGAGGGGAAGGGGGAAGGGAGGGGGCAGGGCCGCGGGAGGGCGGCGGGTGACCCTGTCTGCCTCGGAGAGTCCGCCCCGCTATCTCTCCCACTGTGTTTGCACAAACGCATATAGGCCTCTGTGCCTGCTGTGCTCTCCGAGATAACCCTCCCCCGGGGGCGGTGCGGGCGAGGGGCGGTCGGGCGGGGCGCGGCGAGGGGTAGGGGAGCCGCGCCGAGCCAGGCACGGGTAGGGGCACGGGCTGCGTAACCCCAGCCCAACCAGCTTTCAGTGCGTGCTTGTCATTCATTTGCTTTCCATTTATCTCCACTCGCCTTGGCTCCTTATTTATCGGCGTCTCTCGCTCTTTTTCCATCGACCTCACCGGCACTCTGTGCCGCGCAGAGGCGGAAGTGGAGGAGTCTGGAGTAAATACAAACTTTGTGTGGTTAGGTCGAAGATGCGATCACACACAAAACAAAGTCCTCGCGAAAGTAGGGTTATTGTAACCGTAACCCTGCTTGCTTGCGCCCGTTGTTGTTGCATTCCTCCACACAAACATGACTTTTAATTTGTGATGAATTAATTTCGGGGGTATAATGTTATGTAATGTAGTTGTGTGCAAATCTGTATCTTACGTTTGTTTGCAAATTGGTTGGAAGATTTACTAAGCACGAAATTCCGATGCCCTCTTTTTTCGGTGGCCAAAGGCGTACGACGTGGGCTGGGGCTCAGGCTAGCCGTGCCACGGCGCGGGGGGCGGCGAGGGTGGCCCCACCGCCGAGTCCAGGCGCGCCTGCTCCCCCTGCGTTACGGAGGGGGCGGCTCCAGTCTGTCCCAGCGCGGCGGGGCCCGGGTGGGGCCATGGTGGGCCCCACGCGGGGTCGGCGGCGGGGGTTTGGGGGGCGGACAGCTCATGAAGGCGAATGGGGGAAGAAGCGCGACGACTCCTTCGATCGTCAAGTCTCGGATTTTATTATTTGTATCTCGTCGTTGGGTTGACATGAGGCTCGTGCGGTGACTGCCGCCGTCACCCTGCCCCCTCTGGCGGAAGAGTCGCTCCCCCAATAGTAGTTGCAAACCGATCGCCCTGCCGAGCGCGCGCTCCGCCGCAGCCCCATGCCTATGGCCGCCCTGGCCCCGCGGACCCCCCGGCGGACCCTCTGCACGTGCGCGTCGTCGCGCGGATGGCGCGGGGAGATGGCGACCGCGACAGGCCTCGGACCGCGTACCACCACCACCACCGCGCCGCGGAGCAGCGCCGCCCGCGCCGTCTGACCGCGCTCTTCTCCTCGCTGAACGCCGCGCTGCTGGTGGCGAGGTCCAAGTCCAAGCGGGTGGCCGCCAGGTTGTTGCGGTTGCGACCTTTCTATGCAAACCGGAAGCACGACTGGGTATACACACAGCAGCACCGCACACACCAGCAGCGGGGACTTCGCTCACCTACCCTTCCGGCCGCCGCCGCCCGCCCCGCCACCCCCTCTGACCTCCGCCCCGTTCTGTGTTGCAGGTACCGCTAACGGGCGGGTCGCTGGACCGCCGTCGGACGCCCTTCGTTCGGAGTGCTTCGAAGCGCGAGGTGAGTTTGAGGGTCTGTGTGCTTCACCACCAACATGAAATTATGTGCATAGGCACCCAATGCACAACGGATATTTTAACTGATTCGTCACATGAGCATTTTGATAAAAGATGCAAGTTGTGTGTTCGCCGGGATTTGTTTTTCTAACGAAAAGGGATAGAGAACCTCAGTATATGCCGCGGCAGATAGATTTGGCTTGCTCTTCGGGCCAAAAGAGCGATCAATATACTCGTTGAATCTTAAATCACGCTTTTCCATCCATCGGTCTAGGACAAAAAGATCGCACGGACGTTATTTTTTATCGGGCCGCAAAAGCTAAATTATGAAGACTTGCCTTTCTAGGGGTGTTAAATTTTTATGCACAAGTACATGTATTTGTAAAGGCTCAACCATGTCCAAGGTTATTAAAATTTGGCACCTTTTTTTTAACGACTTTCTAGGGGTGCTAATTTTAATGTCTTTTCAAATACATTACAATCTTTTCAGTCGTGTACCTTTTTTTCCAGTGTCGTTCTGGGCACATTTAAATCAAAATATGCGTGTTTGAATGCGTGCAGGCGAGCGCGGGCGCGGCCGACCGCAGTGCGAGCAGGATGGAGGCGGGCAGGGAGCGGAGCCGGGATCGGGAGCGCAGCCCGGCGCGCAGCCCGGCGCGCAGCCTGGGCGCGGCCGTGGCGGACGCGGGCGCCGCGGGCGACGTGATGCTGCGCCAGAACCGCGAGATGCGGCGCCGCATGGAGGAGGAGCAGGCCTCGTACCGCCGCCGCCTGGACACGTACCGGCAGGCGCAGCAGCACCAGGCCGCCCTCGTGAGCCGCCTGCAGGCCAAGGTGCTGCAGTACAAGCAGCGCTGCGCCGAGCTCGAGGGCCACATGGAGGACACGCTCGCGCCGCCGCGGCCGCCGTCGGCCCTGGAGCGGGACGAGCGCGAACGGGACCGCGTGCTGGACCTGGACACGGCCCTCATCAGGCTGGACGACGAGCGCCGGAAGTAAGATCACTTTACCCATTTTTACTCATTTTTATTATAGGGCTTTAGAGGAGTAAGAGTAACATTAAGAAATATAAATCAAAAGCAGTTGTTTATTATTTTTTGTTGAAAAGTTTCAATATTTGCCAAGAATTTCAAAACATAAAATAATTCAATGAACTTTTAAAAGTTTTTTGGGGAAAATTTGAGGTTGTATTAGCCTATAAAAATATACCATTGGCATTGGCTAAAGGCTTTCTAACTCCATATGCCAGGAGCGACAAGGCGATGCAGCTCAACCTGGCCCTGCGCGACCAGCTGGAGGAGGCGCACCAGACGAACGAGGCCCTCACCTCGGACCTGCAGAAGCTGTCCAACGACTGGGAGGCGCTGCGGGAGGAGATGCTGCTCAAGGAGGAGGAGTGGAAGGAGGAGGAGCAGGCCTTCAACGAGTACTACACGACGGAGCACGCGCGCCTCCTCAACCTCTGGCGCGACGTGGTGGCCGTCAAGCGCCTCTTCGCGGACATGCAGGCAAGGACTTTTCTGAGAGTTTAACATTTATGACGCCGTTGGCTGCAAAATAATATTTATTTCAAATAATGTGGGTCTTTTTCGTTATTTGCAGGCGAGCACGCAACGCGACCTCCAGGGCCTGCGCTCGGATATGACGCTCACCACGAGGGAGATGGCGAGCGCGTGCTCGGCGCTGGCGGGCGGTGCGCGGCGCGAGGCTAGCGAGGACCGGCAGCAGAGCGAGCGCGAGCTGAACGAGCTGCGCACGCAGCTGCAGGCGCTGCGTGCCTCGCACGAGGCCGCCGTGGCCGAGGTGAAGCACAAGGACGAGCGCGTGCAGAGCCTGACCCGGGAGGTGCAGGCGCTCGAGGAGCGCTGCGGCGAGGCCGAGGCCGGCCTGGGCCAGGTGACGCGCATCCAGGAGGAGGTGGAGCTGCTGCAGGGCGCGCTGCGCGACATCGCGCACGCCGTCATCCAGGACGCGGAGGGGCGCGACGTGGACGCCGTGATGCTGTCGCAGTCGGCGCACGTCCACCTGACGCCGCCGGGCCCCGTGCCGCCGCGCTCCCCCAAGCGCGGCCAGCAGCGCGCGCACACGTCGCCCGCCTTCGCCGAGGGCACCATCTCGGCCGTGCAGGCGGCGCTGCACAAGTACCAGCTGCACATCCACGAGCTGCAGGTGAAGCTCGACGCCAGCCAGGAGCAGCTGCAGAGCACCCGCCGCCAGACCGAGGCATCCGAGTGCTCGCAGCAGTCGCTCGAGGCGCGCGTCGCCGAGCTCACCATCCAACTGGACGCGGCCAAGGCGCGCTGCAACCAGCTGCTGCAGGAGAAGGACATCCTCGTCAAGTCCCTCGACTCGGTGCGCGCCGAGAAGAACGCCCTGGACAAGAATCGGCTGGAGATCAACGCCATGGTAAGGAGTAACTTTGCGACGCCCCCCGGGCCGGGCCCGGCTGGGGTCGCTCGATGCCGGAAGTAGGTCGCCGTAGCGCTGTCATGCCCGGGGGCTGTCTGCGGTGCGTGGGCAGCGCTAGGGCGGGCGGGCGCGTCGTGTGACATGAGAAACTTTGGTTTGCAGATTGACACTCTAAACGCAGACTACGAGAAGGTACAGAAGAACAACAACCGCCTCCAGAAGCTGCTCGATGGCATGGAGGACGAGAAGATCTTCCTGCAGAGCGAGCTCGACCGGCTGAGCAAAGACGGAGAGATGAGGTACGGAGGGAGCTGAGCGATTATCACAATTTTCGAACTTTAAAAGGACTTGTAATCTCAGACGTGCAAATTATCGTAAAAACAACCCAATCATTTTCCCCAAGTTTTTCCAAGTAAATGGTACAATATTGATAATACGCCCCATGCACACTAAGTTGAGATTTTCGTTTAGTTTTATTTGAAAACGGCCAACGATATGTTGCGAAATTATTCAGCCGTGTCTGTCTTCGTCTGTCTTCTCTGTTGTACAAATTCGTTTCGCCGTCGTGTCCGCAGGGAGGTGAGCCTGCGCGCCGAGGAGGACCGCGGCAGCCGGCTGCGGGAGGAGCTGCTGACGGTGCGCGAGGAGCTCAGCAGGGCGCACCTGGCTCGCGAGGTGCTGGAGCAGCACAAGGACGACTCGGAGAGCGTGATCGCGCAGATGGAGAAGGCCAAGGGCGACATTGAGCTGGAGCTGGAGCGGGTGCTCATGGAACGCGCCGATCTTCAGGTTGGCACCAAATCTCCTAAAGCCGACTAACTTTTAGCGCTTGTATTTAAAATTTTTCAAAGATAGCAAAGCAAAGGCAATCAAATCAAAATTTTCAGTATTAAATGACTAGCTGCTTCTTTTTTTAATCTCTCTCTTTTTCTTTTCCTTTTTTTTTGTACGTAGATTAAGGTTTCCCATACGGGTATTGATTATTTTGATATTTAACGCGGTATATTTTCTGCCATTTTAGGAAGCGCTGCTCAAGGCCGAGAATCTATCCCTCAGCCTCGAGGCCGACAAGAAGCGCCTGCAGGATGACCGGCGCACCCTGGAGGAGGAGCGAGCCGCGCTGCAGGGCCAGGTGGCCGACCAGAACAGCGACCTGGGCTCGCTTCGCAAGGAGCTACTGCAGGCCGAACAGACGCGCCTCGACCTCGAGTCGGACAAGGTGTCCCTGCAGGAGAAGTGCAAGTTCTTGGACATCGAGAAAGAGAAGGTATGAGGCGGCAGCTTTATAATGCTTCACCTACCCAGTAGACCCAATCTTTCAACATCTTACGCCACAATTTATCTCGTTGCGTTTAGAGATGTAAATTTCTAAAACACATACGCAATTTTAATTTTTTTAAATAATTTCTTAAATTTAACTTTATCTTTTTATACTTCTTTTTTATCTTCTGCTAATATTTCACCGGATTTTCTTTTTAGATGTTACATTTGAAATTATCTGTTGCAGACTGAAGTGGAGCTCGGGCAGGTGGCCCGCGAGCGCAGCGACTTTAGTCACCAGCTGGCCGTGGTCGTCCGCCAGAAGGAAGCGCTCTCGGAGGAGCTGGGCCGCGTGCGCCAGCGGCTGGAGCAGGCCAGCGAGACCAACAGCAGGCTCAACCTGAGCCTCGAGGACCTCGTCAAGGACTGCGAGGAGAAGCAGGTGGTCCTGGAGGCCAACGACAAGGACATCCAGCGCCTCCAGGAGCAGCTGGCCTCGCTTCGCAGCGAGAAGGAGGCGCTGGAGGCCGTGCTCTTCGACGCGCAGACGGGTTTGGAGGCGACGGACAACAAGCGCGCCAAGCTGGAGAAGGAGAACCAGGAGCTGCTCGTCAAGCACGAGGGGCTCAAGGGGCAGATCACCCGCCTCACCAAAGACCTGGAGAACTCGGAGAAGCGCGCCCGCGAGATGCGCGCGTCCCTGCTGCAGGCCGCCGGAAACCAGGAGGCCGAGTTCCAGCAGCAGATCGCCAAGCTTAAAAGCACAATCGAGGAGACGGTGCGCAAGCTCACCGACGAGAGGGTAAGTGACTCTAGATAGCTTTACTCGCCTGACAGACAGGCAAGCCCGCAGTGCGCCAACGCCGAGCGGGTTGGCCTGTCCGGCAAAGCGGCCACCGCCTGCAAAGTAGGCAAGCCCGCAGGACATTTGTGCCGGGCGGGCTGGCCTGTTACCACGCGGCCACCGCCTGCGAAGCGGGCAAACCCGCAGTGCACATATGATGGGCTGGCTGGCCTACCTCTGAAGGCGGCCACCGCCTGCGAAGTAGGGAAGAAGGCAATCCCGCAGTACACATGCGCCCTTTGTCCAGGAGCAAGTTCGTGCCGCGCTGGAGAAGCGCCTGCAGAGTGCCGTGACCCAGCTGACCAACGAGAAGGAGGCGGAAGTGGCCGCCCTCCAGGAGAGGATCGACGCGGCACAGCAGCACCTGGAGAACGTGTGCCAGCAGCACGAAGAGGCGCTACTCCGCGCCGAGAACGACAAGCAGCAGTCGCTGCTTCTGGGTAAGCTCGCGCGGCGAGAGAAATCTGTTTGTCCTCTATCCGTATCGCTTTCATCCCTTCTGACGCGTCATTTTTGTTTTTGGCATTCCCCAGCGCAACACGACCAGCAGGCGCTGCAGGAGAAGCTGGAGTGCGTGCGGCGCGAGCTGGAGGAGGAGCGCGGCGTGCTGGAGCGGGTGCGGCGCGAGGCGACGGCGCGCGCCGAGCAGGACCGCGCCACGCTCAACCAGCTGCGCGACGAGCTGGCGCGCGTGCACACGCGCCTCGAGGACTTCAAGTGCAAGGCGGAGGAGGACCGCGCCCGCTTCGACGCGCGCGCCGACGAGCTGCTCCGCGAGCGCGACCTCTCGCAGCAGGAGAGCGAGGAGCTCAAGGTGCAGCTCAGCCTGTCCGAGGACCGCGTCGACCAGGTAACCAACACTATTAGCAACTTTATTTTTCAAATTTTTCAATAATTTTGTTGTTGTAAGTCTCTTAGTTTTGGGCTAAGAAGTTTCATTTTCTACATTTTTTCTGGAAATACTTTAAATTTTTCCAATTTTTTTCGGAAAAAAATTCTACCTTAAAACCAAAAAATAAGATGGACTGACATTTCCAGTCGCAATTTGTAGTTTCACTGTAAACTTGTACTGAAACTGTAATTCCCTCTCCAACTAGGTCCAGGCACAGCTGCAGGAGACGCTGCGCAAGCTCAAGGAGACCGAAAACGTGAGCGAGTCGCTGCGGAAGGACCTGACGGACGTCCGCCGCCAGCTCAGCGACTGCAGCTTCGAGAAGGACAAGTACTGCAGCACCAACCGCGAGCTGCGCGAGATCGTCAAGCGGCTGGAGGGCGACAAGCGCGAGGCGGCGCGCGGGCTGGACGAGGCCGTGCAGAAGATCGCCATGCTGGAGGAGGCGCGCGGCGCGCTCGACCTGGAGCGCACCCGCCTGCAGGCGCAGGTGCGCGACCTGGAGCACGCGCACCTCACCGTGCAGCACAACCTGCAGACGGTGCAGGACGAGCTGGCGCGCACGCAGGCCGCCAACAAGCAGGCCGCCGGCGAGGAGAAGGAGCTGCAGGCGCGGCTGGCCGTGGAGACCGAGGAGCGCGAGCGAGCCTCGCAGGAGCTGCACCAGCTGCGCAAGCAGGTGAGTGGCGCGGCGGGCCGGAGACTATCCCGACCAGAGCCGTGCGGTTAGGCAGCCCGGCCGGCTGGCGTGGTGGTTGTGCTGCTGAATACCCCGGGGCCGTTTGAGCCGATCAGCCACTAGGGTCGAAGAAAAAAATGTTCCTGACATTTTTAAAGACCAGTGTTTAATAGAAAACAACATTCCTGGATTTATGTGATTGCTAAGTAATTGTACAGGGTACAGTAATAACGGTTTTTGTTTCGTTTTGATTTACTTCGACTTCCGTGGTTTTAAGAACGTCATTCTGTTCTAGTTACATTTGTACGGTTTCCGGAAAAAAAATAATATACAAGAGATATAAAATGTACCGCAAAAACAAAAACAAACTCAGATCCGTGGATACTTCTTCCAGCAAGCACTGTTGTTTTTCTTTTTCGGATTTGTCGATTAACATATACATGATTAATGTCTGGTTCGTTGAATCTGGTTGGCCCCGGCACCGTTTGCGCCCACGCCCTCACTCACACCGCCACCGTCTCGTTCACCGCAGGCCGTGGAGCTGGACGGCGCGCTGGAGATGGCCCGCCAGGAGATGGCGCGCCTGCGCTCGCGCGCCGAGGAGGAGGGCGAGCGGTGGCGCGCGCGCGAGCAGGAGCTGGTCATGCGCCTGGAGGACAGCCGCAACCGGGAGCGCAAGCTCGAGGACCAGAAGCACAACCTGGAGGTGTGCCTGGCCGACGCCACGCAGCAGATCCAGGAGCTCAAGGCGCGCCTGGGCGGCGCCGAGGGCCGCGTGCGCGCCCTGGACCAGCAGCTGCTGCAGCTGGAGGCGGCCAAGAAGGACGCGGACCAGAAGCTGAGCAGCGTGGGGTCGACGCTGCGCCGCATCGCCGGCATCCAGCTGGACGGCAGCGTCAGCCTGCCCTTCCGTCTGCTCAGCCCGTCGCGCCGGTGGAGCCCCGCCAGAGGTGAGTGAGGCGGGCGTCTAAATGTCCCGATTGGATGCGGCCGTGTGGTGCATCCCTTAGGTTCTGACCGTACGGCGTACACCGACCTTTCCACTTTTTCTTATTTTTCGACATTATGCTCGTTTTTGACCGAAACCGCGCCACTCTGTGTAAGTGGAAGAACGAGTGTTGTGCAAGTTAGTGGCCAGTGGCCAGCCTTAATTCCTCCTCTCCAGTAATCCGTTTGACTTAAGGTCGACTTTTTTCTCCAGCTACTCTGTCATACTTGTGCTGTGACTTAAAATTGGTCATGTAAAAATCGCGTACTATCTACGTGCTGTATTTCCCGGACACGGTGGGCTCTGTCTGAATAGCGCTTTGTTTCTGATCCCATTGCTGTAGCAGTCCAAGAGCACCACGACGGCCGAGGCGACAGCGTGGTTGATGTGGACCCGGAGGTGATCCGCAAGGGCGTACGCTCCCTCATGCAGCAAGTGGCGCAGATCGAACGAGAGCGGGTACGATGTCGTCCTCGAATCCATGGAGTACACTTTCCACCAGACGAACGCACCCTGATGCCCCTTTTCCTCTCGTTCCAGGACGACCTGAAGGCCCAGGTGACCGCGGCCAAAAAGCAGCTGGCCGAGACGCAGGAGCACCAGTCCAAAGGAGACACGAAACTCAACGCCACGCTGCAGAACCTGTCCCGCCTCCAGGAGGAGAAGGGCAGCCTGGAGAACCGGCTGGGACAGAAGCAAGCAGCGCTCCAGGTAGGCGTGTCCGTCCGGCCCGGGCCGTGGCCGTGCTGGCTGTGGTCGGCCGCTGCTGGGCGGCAGATTCAAATTAGATTAATTGCAATGTATCCCCCTTCGATACCCTTGCCCCACACGCGAGTAACTCACTCCCTTGCTAGCCTTGCCGTCGCCGCGATGTCGCCCTCGGGTGTTCTGGCAGCAGCCACGCATAAACAAAACACTTTCTCCAAAACATAGCTCTTATAAAATTGATCATTTTGCGACGTCGTCCTTAGGCCCAATCGGAGACACTGCAGCAGCGCACCGAGGAGGCGACGCAGCTGCGCGAGCGTCTGACGGCGCTGGAGCTGACGCTGCACTCGGGCGCGGAGGAGCGCGCCGTGTGCGAGGACAAGCTGGATAAGGTGCGGGCCGCGTGCGGCCGCCTGGAGGCCGAGAAGCGCGCGCTGCAGGAGGAGCTGGGCCGCACCGAGTCGCGCGCCACCAAGCTCGAGCTGCAGCGCATGGGCCTGGAGGGTGACCTGCAGCGGCTGCAGATGGTGCTGCAGGAGAAGGACTCGCATCTGGCGGTGAGTGGACGTGTTCGCCCCCTCTCGAGAATGGTGGGGCAGTACTGTAAAACATTTCATTAAAAAGTTAAAAATTATTTTACAAAAATCTAATAATTAAATTAGACACACACGAAAAGCTTTCCGAACATGTTAAGAAAAAAATAATTTAAATTATAATTTTTCATGATGACACCCCATGTGCGATATGTCCTGCAGAAGTTGCAAGAGAGGTGCGAGCAACAGGGCCGCATGGTGGCCAGCCTCGAGGAGCGCTGCGCCTCCATGAAGAACACCATCGACCAGCTGAACCTGTCGCTGGAGCGCGCCGCAGCTGGCGAGTCGGAGCTGCGCGCCGAGATTCAAAGCCTGCAGCGCACGCTCATCGACACGAGCTCCACATCGCAGGCCAGCTGCGAGAAGTTGAAACAAGTAAGAATCCCGTGAAACGCTCTGGATAGGAAAGGGTCAGACAGCGAGTCGGAAACTTAACCATCGAGTGTGTTCCTCCTACAGCTCCAGAAGTCCCTGACGAACAGCGAGAACGAGCGGCGAGTCGTGACGGAGCGGCTGGAGGTGACGCAGCAGCAGCTCGCGGACCTGCGGAGAGCCAACCAGCAGCTGTCGGACCAGTCCAGCCGCCTGCACGCCGAGCTGGCCAACAACGAGGTGCAGCGCTCGGCGCTCGAGTCGCAGCTGCGGCTGGCCAACTCCTCGGCGGCGTCCTGGCCCGCCGAGCAGCACGCGCCCGACAACATGCGCGAGGAGGAGCTGAACCGCCAGCTTACCACGGCCCACCGCGAGCGCTCCGACCTGCGCACCAAGGTGGACTCGCTCGTCGAGAAGGTGCGCTGCCTGGAGACGGAGAAGCGCACGCTGGAGCGTACCATTACCAAGGGCGGCCGCAGCCGCAGCTACGACCGCAACCGGGAGGCGACGGAGAAGGAGCTGGACATGGTGGACTCGGCCGGCTCGGGCCTCAGCCAGGTGCTGGAGCAGGAGAACCGCGAGCTCCGCATGCGCGTGCGCCGTCTGGAGGCGATGCTCGCCGAAAAGGAGAACGAGCTGCTGCGCGCCCGCCAGGCGCTGCAGTCGGCGCAGGCGCACCTGCAGGTGCAGCAGTCGCACGGCCGCTCGCACAGCCCCGAGCGCGCCGAGCGGGCTGAGCGGGCCGCCGAGCTGGAGCGGGTGCGCGCCTCGCAGCTGCAGGCCGAGCGCCTGCTCGAGGCGCGCGAGCAGTCGCACCGCCAGCAGGTGCTGCGGCTTGAGAACCAGGTCGGCACCGCCAACCACCGTGACGCTCATTTAATTTTCTGCGTGTCCGTCCCGACCCACGCATAGCCTTTAAACACCACCGGTTGTTGATTCCGACTCTGATTTTGCAGATTCAACTTCTCCGCGAGCAGCTGGCCCAGGAAGTCAAGCGGCGGCAGCTGTACGTGCTGCGCAGCTCCAGGGCCGGGCGGGAGATGCAGCACCTGCGGCAGGCGCTGGGCGACTCGCTGCGGACCGTGTCGCAGGACCCCGCCCTGGACGCGCTGCTGCTCGAGCACGAGGCGCGCAAGTTGGACAACTCGCTCGCCACGGCCACCTCGCCCATGCCGCCCAAGTAGTGGCCCGGCGACTCTGCGGTGGATCATCACTGATCATCCAGTTGCTTAAAACCATTGCGAATACCAGCTCTTCCTGTTCTTTGGAATTGTTTAAAATAGACACTGATCAGAATCTCGGAATTTTTTGAAGCATGGTGAATTTGTAGAAGAGCTTCACTGTACTTGTAAGATTAACAACTTTATTATCATGTTTAAAGCCTGGCGTGTATACTTCCATTCAAAACACCTTTTTGTTTGTTTGGAACATAGAATTAGACGACTTGGTGTAAATCTGCAGTTCATGAAAATATGGTTCCTGTTGTAGGAATCGAGACCATTCCACATAAATATCTGGTTCCTGTTGTAGGAATAAATAACATTCCACATAAATATTTCCAGTGTGTGTTTATGCATGTCTGTGTGGATTTCTTGGAAGGGTTTGTATGTTTCTAGTCTTTTCTATTTATTCTTTTTATGTGACCATTTATGTTTTTCTGTTTTACTTATTTTATGTTGTTTAACTTTTTTGAAAACTATAATTCATGTAACAAATCAAGTTACATTTTTTTTTACTCAATTTTGTGATCTAAGACTTTGTACCAAAATATACTGCCATGAATAATTTTAGTTGATACCACAACTCAAGCATTCTTTGAAATAGCTCATTTACAATTCTATGTATTGTATTGACTAGAGTTTTTACATTTTGCACTTTTCTTCTCCATAGCCATGAATATGTAGCTGTTTTAGATTTTATTTTAAAGCGGGTTTAGTCTACGTCATTTAATTTTGGTCAGATCCTGGTTTCATCAAATGAGGCTTAAGAGGGTATGTTGTGAATAAGTGTTAATACTTTATTACAACTTAGCCTGGGCCTGTGCCATTATAACTTAGTCATGTGCCTTTTAAAAGAAATATTCTCTCTATCATACAAAGGAAAAATAGGCACAACCCCCAAACATGTTTGTATTGTGCAATTTACAAGTACTTTTAAGAAGAAGTGGAATGGTTAGTTTCCACTCCTAGTGTTTAAATCTTGTTTCACTTAGAAATACTTCCCAGAACTGATAACCAACTTTCAATATTTTTTGCCACAGTGAAATTTCTAAAGGAATGCATTTGATGTTAACGAAATGTTTGGCTTGCTGCAGGTGAGGCGAGAACTCACACTGCATCGCAAGTCAAGAGAGATCTGATAGGAGCTTGTGTCGTGTTCTCTAACCTGTCACTCGCTGAGGGGTCATGTGGTAGAACCATGGTAAAGTTGATCAGTGCATTTTTCCCTAGGACCAGTTTCAGAAAAAAATAGTGACTCATGTAGCACTGTACATTTTGGGGGATATTATATTTATTATTTTATAGATTTGAGTTTAGTAAGGATTTCCCTCTAAACAACCTGAATGTGGAATTATTACTAGATGTATCTTTTTTTTTGCACCTTGAAAATGTGTGTTTTCTATCCACTTTGTCGAGCAAAGTGCATAGAAATACAAGTTAATTTTGGAGCAAATAAATCCTGCAGCCTCCTTGGCTGCAGTTCTTAATAATTTATTGCTGAACAAAGTGCCTCTTAAAATCAAAACTAAAAGCCAAAAACAAAAAAGTAAAACCTGGGAAAACAAAATAGTGTATGAAATCACAAACAGGATTCAGTCTGTTGTAGGTCAAGCCTTAGGTAGATTATACTATGATCTAATTTGGGGATTTTTTTAAAGCAAACTATTATCTTCACATGTAGTGAAAGTTATGTAATAATCCTGGCCAGGAGCAAAGGGTAGTAAAGTCTATCATTTTTAGACGTTATCGATTTGATGATAAAATTTATTGAACTGTTTTCAACTTATTTATGCTATTTTTGTGGAGAACACTTCCAATAATTATGTAGTGGTGTAGGTCAAGGTAGCAATGCTCCTTGTCCGTTTTTGATTTCTTCTACATGTCATGTAGTTTTGTAAGTCTTATCATTTTTTTTATGTGTATGTGAGGGTGTGTTTTTACTTGTAGTACTGTGACTTTGCATAGGTGCTATATTACTGTGTTTTATATTGTGATTCGTATGTGCCTTAATACCAGGTAACATGAAACTTTATTAAAATGTCGTGTCATCAAGAATCAGTCAATCGCTTTAAATCTCAAAGCAGAACTAATGAATCTCAGTGGGAGAGGAAATTTTATGCTCATCTAGTGTCTAGTGTTTTAGTCCGTCCATAACTGCCTTCAACCATTATATGTGTAGAATATGTTTGATACTAGTAATGTGATTTCATAGAATAAAAATATTACCAAACAACCGTTTTGTTTAATGTTGTTTTTCATTCTATCTTACACACTACTTTTTTAAAAATCCAAGCACGCCACACATTGCGACACGTCCTGCTGGAGGCTGCAGGAGAGCAGGAGAGCCCTCTGACGAGCCGCAGTTTATTGACGAGTATCCGGTAGTAATGGTGAGTTAAGTAGAAGTGGGAGTCCCCCCGGTGGTGGGTTGGGCGCGAGTAGGGGGTGGAGGGGCGTCATTTACTTACTCAATACCACCAGTAGTGCGCGTGGTGTGGTGTGAGCTAGTGCAATGCCCCACTCCCCTCCAACCTCTACCACCACGTGGAGCCCGAGGCAGTGCAGGTAGCGCACTGGCCGTGTTTGTGTGTAAAAGGAGGGGAGGAAGGGGGGGGGGGGCGGAAGAAAGGAAGATGGGTGACTTTTTTTCGTTTTGTCTTCCTTTTCTCTAAGGACGCGGGACGCGGTCTCTAATTGACCCACGCTCACACGCGCGCACTCACGCACACTCACACAGACTCGCGCACTCATACACTCACTCACCCGCACTCACACCACCAACTAATTATCGGCTCGCTATGTTCTTGTCCGGCAAAACCACGCACGTCTCGTGTCCGGCCAGCGGCTCACGGTGCGCACCGGGTGAGGGGGGAAGGCCCATACACTGCGCCACTACCCCCCGACGTTTGGCAGCCGGCGCTGGCTGGACTGACGGCTGGCGCAACGCTTATGCCTCCGCATGTCCGCTCGTCCGTCCCGTCCCGTCCAGCGACCCATACGCGTCGCGTTATGGCCCCTCCTCCCCTCTACCCCACGCACTGCTCGGCCTCGCGGGCGCGGGCGATGACGGGGCGGGACGGGTGACGACGACGCGACGGGCCCCTTCCCGTCCGGATGGTCCGGAGGATATGTCGGTGAGAAGGGGTGTAGCTTAGACAAAGCACCCCCTGAGCGAAAAACAAATCGTATAAAAGTGTATTCCCTTTTTAGACAGTCCCTTGTGGCTGTCTCTACCCGAAGGTAAAAGTTTCCAGTTTTGATAAAGATGGCCGATTAACCTGATTAACGTTCCAGTTATGATAAGCCGATTGACGTTGATCAAGTTAGTTCCCCGTTAGCCAGCTCAGCTCCAGCCCAGCGAAGCCCAGTCTGCCTATAGTATATACAGGGTGGTCCATAGACCCCTTCCTTTATTTTGCTTATGCTGTACCGCATTCAGGCGTGCGGGTGGGTTGCATACTCACACGGGGCCATAAGGCGTCATGGGGAGCGACGATAGGCAAGCCCGCCCGCACGCCTGCATGCGGTACAGTATAAGCAAAATAAAGGAAGGGGTCTATGGACCACCCTGTATTCTGTGGGGAGGGCTGTGGCGTTGTGCGTTGCGCGTTGTCTACCACAAAGTGTTGCCGCTATCTTAACAAACATGACAGGCTCAGTCGTCACCGTGTTCCCGAATGGTTTCTTGCGACCCTTGAGAGCGCCCCTGCCCCAGCCCAGCCACTTGAGAGAGCGCCGCGGCTCTTCGCTCTTCACGCTCCCGGCCCGAACCGCCCTGCCGCGCCCCTGACGAGCCGAAAGACAGAGGAAGGACATCAAATATTGTCTCTGGCTTGTCTGAAACGTGTCTTTATGTCTGGAAACTGTCTTTTTAACGTCCTGCAAGACATACGTGTCCTTTGATTGTCTCTATATTGTCCAGTTGCTGTCTTTTTAATGTCCTTTTCGTGTCCCGTTGG
>NW_026267676.1:144406-156925 GCF_000697945.3 Frankliniella occidentalis
CGCCCCACCCCGGCAGTGTCTTTGTCCGAGTGGTGCGGTGGGTGTCCCGTGTTCTCACACTGCTGGGCCCCGAAGGACAATGGATTCGGCCGGCCGGACCGAGTGGTGAGTGAGTGGGGCCGCGGCCAAACTGTCTCATGTTGCCCGCGAAAGCAGCTTGCTTCTCACGTAAGTAGCGGCGGCGGTGCGACGACCCTGGTGGCGGCAGCCAGCCCCGGCGGCCAGCGTGACCAGTTTGCTGCTCCATACGCACACACAGACACACCCGATTACAAAGGCGTCGATTACAAGTTACTAAATGATCTGCAAAATTTGCGCGTCATGCACTTGTGCCCACCTCCCCCTTATGTTTGTCAGAAATGTAAATCAGAAAACGCTTTCTTTTGTGTGTGTGCAGGACCACAAGAAGTTATCGAGTAACGTTAAACATTGAATGCGCCATCAAACATCCTGTTGGTAACTTTATCATTATGGCCCGTGAAACGTTTTCCTTCCGCGAGCTCAACGAAGAAACAACAAGCGTTTCGTCTACATACGACATCTCTCATTTGAAGTCGCGACTACTTAATTGATGTAAAGTTAACCAATTCCTGTGGCCCGCCATTAGGGCGACACTCGACACTCTCAAGGTTTCAAGGTGCAGGGACCCAGGGACCCCACGCGCCAGGCCTGCCAGCAGCATAAGGCTCCGCCATGAGCGACGTCGCTGCATTTTATTTTATTTCTTTGGAAGTGGGCTGCGTTTTCGCAGATTACGTCAGGGGATGCAGTGGCGTTCGCGGGGCGGGGCGGGGGCGGCGGCAAAAAGCCGCGACCGCGTGGTATGGTCCGCGGGCTCGTGGGCCATAGCTTCAAGAAATAAAAACACTTTGTACGACACAACCAAACGCGCCCTCTACTCTCGGTATAGATAGTCTTGGGGACTGTCGAAAAAAGGCTTTGTATTGGCGACGGCGACTAACCATCTACTTCTGGTTGTAATCGTCGGATTTTCGATTGCAGCTATCGACTCAAGTCTATCGAACAGATGTTGCTCACCGCGACACAGTCTTTTCTTTAGTGCGGGGTGGGAGGTCGGTATGGTCGTGAACCGCCCGACTTGGAACACTCGACATCGGAGAGGCGCGCGTGGTTATTGGTAAGCCGCATCTGCTTCATAAACCCCCCGCCATCAATCGGACTTATTTGGCCTGAAATCGAAGAAAAATACACACTTACTTTCACCTCTTTTTCTCTGAAGGCCACAGAGTACGCTACAATTTACAGATTTATACTGCGGATTAGCAGTGCGCGGCGTCATTCACAGCTAGATAGTAGTAGGTCGTATACTTGGCGGTGGTCGCCTGCAACGAGTGCAATGAACCCCAAGTCCGAGCACCTGCTCAAGCTAGGAGCCATAAAATTAGGTTTAAGGCGATCACAGTCAACATTCGTGATTGCGCACACAGTTATGACATTCATCGATAAAAACTATGTAAACCATTCCAAATGTATTTACAAAAAAAGAAACTGTGAAATGCTGCTGCATACGTCAAAGCAGAGATATGACGACAAATGCAGTTTGAAATGTACTCAAGCTGGAAGGGGTCGTGGGTACCGATGGTTAAGCATCATGTTTACATTCTCGCTCCCCATCTTAGTGTTTCGTGTTCACCGTTCTGCGCTATCTTCCAAACAGGGGTTAACTCGAGGGGTTGTTTCGAGGAACTAGACGATGATGGCCATCCTTTGCCCAGGCCAGCCTTTGAATGGCGCGACGAGGTGGGATCCTTCGCTGACGTTAGAGATCACCTAGAAAGTACGTCTGTCATTCGTTGTTGAGCAATAACTGCCAAGTTCAGCCCCTTCCGGCCCCTTCGATCTCTCATGGCGCCTGATGGCTAGGCAACATCTTGCCCGCCGTGACATGCGTGTACTGCGGGGTGGCCTACCCCGAGTCTCGCAGGCGCCGAGCTCCCGTAAATTTGCTGAACACATCTGAGAAAAACGGAAGTACTTCCTGGCCGATCCCTGATCCCATAAGGTAAGGCTGGAATCTGCAAACCCCCACAGCCGCCCACCACCACCCCGGCCCGGCGTCCGGTGCCCTCCCGGCACGTCAAAGCAGGTGAGCTCTTCTCTTCTCCCCACTCCGCGGGCGGGGCGGGCGGGGCGAGGAGGGGCGGGACGGGGTGGGGCGGGGTGGGTTGCCGGCCGCGTCGTGCCGCGCCGTGCCGGGGCGCGTGGAGGGCCGTACCTCACCTCACTCGGAGCTGTCAGTCCGGACTTGCCTCCGCACCGCGCGCCGCGCCGCCCGCTCCCCGCTGCACGGCGTGCTGCACGGTGCTGCAGCTGCACGGCGCCAAGAGCCGAGCCAGGGCAGCACCGCCGGCACGGCAGGCGCCTCCAGGACGCCGACGGCAGACGACCCCCCCGGCGCACCACCATCTCCCCGTCTACGCCCGCACACTCCCTTCCCCGGATATACTCTGGCGAACTACAGAAAGTGAATGTGAACATAGTGGTTGAGTCAGTGATCTGTGATAAGTGTAACGAAATAAGTGGATACGCGAAACAAGTGAGCACCATGACGAAGGCGTCGACCACGATGGACGTCGGTTTCCAAAACCTGTCGTACAAACCGCGCTCCTGGAGGATCGGAGGTACGTTGTCCTTTTGCTCATTTTAATGTGCTTCGTAATATGCAATTTGCATACCCGTCTGCGCATTGTGCACCCCGGCATGAGGGGTCTCTAGAGAAGTCGAAATGTCGGATAAAAATAGCATTTCGATGGGGTAGCGTGCCGCGCGGGACCGATCCACACACCCCGGGCGGGGCGACTGGAGCAGGCCTCATTAAGCCCGCTTCAGCGCTCAATTTGCTGAGAACAGAGTACCGCCAGAGGCAGCTAGCTGCACGGTCAATCAACCATCAACGGATTTCGCGCTCGTCACAGATTGTGTTTTTTTGAAGGGGGGGGGGGAGTGTTATGGGGCTTGAGGAATTTTAATTTTTTTTACTCTAACATTGTCAAAGGCGAAGGTCGATGAAGGAAATAGAGGGCTGGATACAAAGCTTACAATTATTTCAGTCAATAACAATATTATACGCCGCGGATATCCAAGTGTGTGAATGTCGGGCACTTGTAACGTTACGTGTGTGAACGCCATTCGTACTCATGGAGGTACAAATGTGTGAGTTTTCAAAGGAAACACACATACATGCGTTTCCAGTGTAAACTTTGAAATTTAACGGCGATGTTGTGCGAGCAGAATAGAATCAGATTTCAGTTCATAACAAAAATAACGGCTTCTGTCTGGTAGAGTCTATGCCAGGGTAAATATTTCCATCGAGAAGTTGCACTTTGGACCAGATAACCTTTCATGATCTCGAAAGGCATATGCGCGGGTCATACGAAACCAATACACTACGGCTCCTGCCACTGGCTTTGCTATCTACTTGGCTCTACACACCGTGCCTCCAAATGAGGCACTTATGTAAAAGTGTCTTAATTGAATGAGATGCACTATGCACTACGCTGGGACACGGAAAGATCAACATGCCATAGCTGACTTGCAAGGTCAGACAAAACAGAAGCTGATCATCAATTAATGTTCACACACGCACGCAGTGCAATGCTCGCCTTCGCCTTGTCTGTGGGAAGCGCAGGAGAGGTGGTTGGTCAGGTAACAGCGGCACGGAACAACGCTCTCCTGCCGTATGTGTCGCCCCGAGGGGGGACAAAAGAGTCAACCGTGTTCGCGGAGACTGTTATCACGACAAGTTATCCGAGAGTGGCGTTTGTGGTCTCTTCCTTCAGCAGCGTCTGGTTGTTGTCGCTGCCCCCCCCCCCCCCCCCCCCCCCCCCCCCCCCGGCGCGTGTCACTGAGGGTAGCGTTGAGCGCGCCAAATAGAGCGATATTCAATTAGGAACTTGCGCCCACGCGCCGCACGCTCGCCGAAGCGTGGCCGCAACGCCTACGTGAGCGTGACGTGAACTGCTCAGGGGAGGGGAGCAGGGTGCTTTCCGCTAGGCTGCGCTGAGCGTGGCGTAAGCGTAAGTTCTTCGTTGAATATTGACGCTCTCGCCCGCGTTCGGCCGGGGTTGGTCGCGATGATTGCGGAGGTGAGACGGACACTGCAAAAGAATAGGTTCGTATTGCAAACCATTTTCTTTGCAGCTTGCAAAGAATTTTGAAGCATTTGTAACTAATTCTTCGTACGCTTGCAAACTATTTCATTGCACAGTGTGCAAGAATTCCGACTGCTTGCAAAGAATATAGTTTGCGGTCATTTTACGGTGGGAAATCACTGCTGTTGGCTGTGCAAGCTCGCTGCCTCGGCTGCTCCAGCCGAAGACTGCCATTTGCTATATCGGGTCGGTGAACCCTGGTGAGGCCCCCTCCTGGTGCTAGCAATAGAAGTGTGCGATTGCCACGAATACCTCAATCTCTCTGAACTCTTCCACCAGCATCAGCAGGGGACAGTTTTTGGTCGGTTTTACCGGCGGAGCGATGAAGAGGTAGTCGTTTTGTTCCACTTAACACGTTGAGTCCTAGACAGATTGCGGTCACGTTTACTATCCACCGTGAAAAATATCCCCGTAATTTTAAAACATTTGTTTTACTGTTTGTTTACAAAATATTTTGCAATTTGCACTGGTCGATCAATTCTGAGTCGATACAAAGTGCTTGTAAATTTATAATTTAAAATGGTAAGTTTACAATAGAAAATTTCCCCGTGAAAAAATTCACAGTGAGCAAATCATGGGCATACCACACCATGTGCCTACCTGTGACTTAATGTGTTAAAGCCAACACTGTCTCTACGGCCGTTATTACGTTACTTCAGACTTCTCTTGCTTCCTTTGCGATGCGACGTAGCTTCCGTGCCCGGCGTCCAGAGACAGCATTGTGGTCCACTGGCCCACCCACGACCCCCCGACCCCCCCAGCGTAACCCGGTTGTCTCACGCCCTGTTTTGGGAAGTGCAGATAAGATGGAGGGAAGGAACGGGGCTTGCGCATTGTCGCACGCAATGCGTGGCTCGTTAATGAACATTGTACTCGAGAGAGTAAAAACACTTTGGGAGTAAAATTCAGTTGTTTTGGGTTTTGGTGTTATACGGCTGTGTGTACCCCGGAGTACCTAAGATGGGGAAATATGACTTTTGAGTTATGCAGCACTGAAAATTGGTTGGCGTCTTTAGACGTCAGAATATTGGCGTTCAAAGTCACAAAATGTTGGCGTCTAAAGACACCAAATGGTGTTCCTCGAGAGAACACAAATTTTGCAGTGTTCAAAGACACCAATATTTTGCGTTCTCTCTCAAAGAGCACCAAAATTTTGCTGCAAAAGACGCCACTCTATTTTTAGTGAGTAAGTTATATACAGGGTGGCCGCTTTGCCCCGTTCTTTTAAAAAGGTAGACTAGCCCGCCCGCAGCTACCTATCCAGTCCCCTCCCACCTCCCCACTCCGTCTGTCAGCGGGCTAGTCGCTGCACTCCTTTTTACTGTTTTCCTTCAATTAGTAGTGCATAGATGTGTCCAAATTCGCCAGCATTAACACAGTTTTCGTAATTTACACTCCTCTATTACTTTTGATACATTTTTCTTTTTGTAGCGCAAATAATGCGACCGCAGTTAATTATTCGTAATTTTGCAATTATTTTGGGAGTTATTTCGGCCTCATTGTTAAACAAGTTTCCCAGCGGTTCGCAAGACTGAACACACTTTTTCACAGTTGTGCAGAACTTCTTTCACTCTAGTCCGGACCACGACCACTCCACCGCACGCCGAGGATCAGCAATGAATAGACTAAAATGTGGTCCGGGGTCTTCAGGCCACCTTCACTTTTGAGCTCGAAGCTATAGACCTGTTAATCAAGAACTTTTCCCCCCGAAAACCCTACGACTATTTTCCACAGTGCTCCCTGTTAACTAAACGTAACAAAAAAAGACACACTTGCCCGCGGAGCTTTTAGCTGCAACTCGATGATCTGATGACCCGACGACTTCCCCAACACAAATAGCACATATCATTCTGATTTCAATTCAGTCTTCTTCCTGTTGAGCCTGAGCGAGATGAGTGCAAATATGTAAATACCCCCTGAAAAAAACTTTAAAAGAATAATATCATGGTTATTTTTGTTTACAGGCGGCGTCATGTTGAAGATTTGTTTGTCACCTCTATTTACAATGTGTTTGTGGATGACAAAGAAATACGTTATGCCATGATATTTTTCTTTTTACGACATCATTTTAAACAGTGGTGGCATTAGTCTGGCCGCCACTTGCTCTCTGACTGCACTTGCAGCGCGGATATATACGTAATCGGGCACCATCGCACTTGAGCTCAGAATAGGTGTTGACAAAATTGATCGCTGGTCAGGTGGCAATCACATCTATGAGTATTTCGACTCTCGCCCTTTGCGCAACGCTAGCGCGCCACCTCTAGCGGCGACGACGGGGATGTGGGAACCTGCGTGGCGACATCTAATAGCTCCCCGTCGCCGCTGACGCCGGCCAAGTGGGCCGCGCTGGAATTACCTTTTTTTTAGAAAAATCCTGGGAGCTCCCGCCGCTAGCGGTCGAGTTTTCAAAACTTTTGAACACTCTGAGGCAGATGAAGTCACTCAACTCACGGTTCCACCGAAGGTCCAGGGGCCGCGCGGTCTGATAAACACAGCTGGCACGATGCCGGCCACGATACACGTGCGTCAGGCTCTATCGGCAAGACGATCGGTGACATGGTCTGGCTACTGGCGCCTCAGCTTGCAGACTAACAATATCTACAACAATAATACGGCCCTGATATGTAAACACCAAAGAAGCCTATTTCATTTTAGTGCTTGTTACAGCTAATACATTTCTGAAGGCTCTATACACCACCTCTAAACGACTCAGAACGCCGCAGATTAAAAAAAAAAAAAAAAAAAAAAAAAACAACCAAAAAAAATACAAAAACAACTCTTCGTGTTCCTTTGCAATTATTCGAAATGTCCACACTTGCCGGCCGCGCATCACGCACACTAATTCCTGAAGTAATTCATAGACTGTAGGTGCCGCCGGGTGCCGGACGCCTACAAACCAAGCCTATTTGCTACCTAACAATTAAGCAACATTGTACGCGCTTTTCTTCGGCGCATTTCGGCGTCGGGGCCCAATAATTACCCCTCTGCGCGCTCTGGATCTCGCTCTTGCAACGAGAACGAACCTCACGCGGATCACCGCCCGGCCGGGTCGGGTCAGCGGGCGGCTGGACGCAGGAGTCATCGCCTCCTGCGCCTGCGCTCTGGGCACGCCGGTGGCACGCCCGTGGCACGCCTGCATGTGCCCTCGCGCGTGCCAATCTAGAGGGTCCCGGCCAGCTGCAGGCGGGCTGACGCGACGCCGGTCTGACAGAGGCCTGTACGGCCGCGCACAGGTGTGATGCTATGCAGTCATGGGAAACGTCCCGTACCGGTTGGCCGGTGCGCGCGGCTATAACGCCTTGTGAGTCACACGCCGTTTGCGGGAGGAGGTTGGTGTGGTGTGGCCTGTGCCCGCTGCGGTAGGAATTCAAGTAATGAAACGACGACGCGGACAAATCCTTCGAAAATCTCGGAATTACGCCTCCCATCCTTTGGCTTAATCTCATGGTGAGCTGCGGGGCATGGACCAACCGGCGGCCAGTAGTCTGCGAGGTAGGCCGCGTCGCTGCACGGGTGCTTGGCGGGTCGCCTACCTCGCGCACGACAGGCGCTACGGGAGAAAGATCACTGGAAAAAGAACCCAATGCCTTTTCAGAGGCGTTAGTGAAATAGCACCTTCACTGAAGCGCTACTAATGACACCACCAAATTTCCTTTTATAAATTTTTAGTGCCTAAAGGCATTAGTAGCACCTTTAATATAGGTGTTATATAATATATTTTTTCTTCTCGCAGTTGGCTTTTAGTTTTATTATCACACACGCAATTTACATCTACTACTGGACCTTGAGAGTTAGCCAATGTTCATTTTTCCCCCGTCGTAAAACACTGTACACTTACTTATTCCTTCCTTGCTCTCAAGAATTTGATGGGTTCGGTGACCTGTGACTACTGCTTGCACTACGGGCATTCAGTCCAGTGCACTTCTCTGCAATGCCGTTTTCATTCCCTGGAACTGGCAGCTAAAAGAAGTGCCTCAACAAACCAATGAAAGCCAGCTAAAAGTGACGCTTTTACGGCCCCGTTTACGACTCGCTGAACTCATGTGCCTGTTCGCCTCTCTGATCCACAGGCCCCCAGAAGACGATCCTCCACGATGTGTCCGGCCGCTTCAAGAGTGGCGAGCTGTCTGCCATCCTGGGCCCGTCCGGGGCCGGCAAGAGCACCCTCCTCAACGCTCTCTCGGGCCTCACGTGAGTCTTCTGGATTGCTCTAGTTGAGCAGGACATCTTTATATATTTTATTTTTGTAATTTACAATTGACAGAATCGTAAATCGAGGGTACGTGAGTGCAGTGCAACCACACTCACAAATGCGTTACATCAAACGCCTGAAAACACGTTTGCAGAGTGTGTGCAAGAGGCGCTGCGGTCGCGGCCAGGGCAGGGGTCTGGGCCAGAGCCCCGGGGGGCACCTTGGCTCTCGCATGGTTCACTGACCACCTGACCGGCGCCGTCCGGGGCTGCTGGAGCTCTGTTGTTGCTCCTGGAGAACAACATAGGAGTAGGGAGTCCTCCGTTGCGGCGGTCACAGCCAGAGCAGGGGGGCGGACCAGAGCCCGGGGGCCGGGGGGCACCTTGGCACTCGCATGGTTCACTGACCGGCTGACCGGTGCCGTCGCGGGGCCGCAGCTGGAGCTCCTGCGGTGGCTGTTGTTGCTGCTGGAGAACGCCGTGACCGCGCAACGCCGTCAACCACTGGAACCATTTTCCTTTCGGTCACGCTTAGCTGCACTCACATGTGTCTACCGTTTGTGTACGTGTAAGCCCATGTATGTGCGTGTTAGAGAGGGGAGGGGGTGGCAAATGTTATATCATAGGTCATATCACGATTGTAACCTCACCTTATGCCCGAGAAGAGGCTTACTTCAAACTATAAAACTGGGAATTCGTTGGAAACGACTATCCGACCTCCGACCCAAACGCGCAAAAATCTTGCATTAAAGAAAATAGTCGAGTGTCGAGTTATACTCGGTTATACTATATTATGCTCGATTTATCCGTACCCACTAGATACCTGCTTAAGACTCTTTGGCTGTTACTGTATGGGGTGCTGTTTGCCCTGTCACAGCCACAGGAACAACACGAGGAAAATGATGAGGGTTACCTCATACGGCGCGAGGTGAAGGTGGGGAAAAAGGAGAGGGGGGCATCTCATTCATGACGTTCATGACTGGCTACTCCAGGCTGCCTTTGGCCTAACCGAACCGGCCTGGTGAGTGAGACCGACCCGAACCTAGCCAAGCCGCGGGGCCCACACGAGGTCTGTCGGTCACGGTGTGTGAGAGTGAGAGTGAGTGAGTGAGTGTGTGTGTGTGTGTGTGCGAGAGAGAAAGAGAGAGATGAGGAGGGGAGTAATTTGTGTTACAACCGAGGTTACAACCAATAGGTGGTAGTGACTGGCGACGGCGACGACCCAGTGGCTGCCGTCGTGGATGGATGCAACGAGTTCAATCAGCTGACTCCACCACCTCTTGCTGCACGCGTGCGGGCGGGGTGGTGGCGGCGGTGGCGCGGGGCGCGCGCGGAGGTGCAGCAGGCGGAGCTGCAGGGCGCCACCGCGGCGGTGCGGCCCCGCGGCACCCGCCCGCTGCTGGCGCCACCGCCGGGGTCCCCAGCACGGTCATTAGCGGTGCATTTCCACAGCCGCTGTAGGTCGCCGCCTCCTCGGCCCACCGCAGACCGCGACATATCTCCGGCGCGTTGCGCGTCATTAGCGTGCCCCCCGCGCCCGCCAGCCGCTGCTCTGCTTGGCCTGCTCCACATCACCGTCTTTCCTCTTCCTCCTGTGGTGTATCTGAGAATAGTGACCTATTGACAGAATGAATATGGAAATGTATGAAAAACTGTTGTTGAATAGACCCCTCCGACCCAAGAACTCGCTGTGTGCCATTGAATAATTTAATCCAAAGAATCTCACGAATATATGAAACCTCCCTTGCAGGACGCGCGGCGTGGACGGCTCGCTGACGGTGAACGGCTGCCAGCGCGACCCGCGCACCTTCTACAAGAGCTCGCGCTACATCACGCAGGAGGACCTGCTGCAGCCCATGCTCACCGTGCACGAGCTCATGGTCATGGCGGCCCGGCTCAAGCTGCCGACCGGCACCAGCCGCCAGGAGCGCCTCAGGGTGGTGAGTACCTCGCGGTCAGCACACCGCACACCGCCGCCCACCTGACCGGGGCCCGCCCGGCCGCGCGCGGACCAGTATTTCAAAGGCAAAACAACAAGACGCGCGGGAGAAACAGAGAGGGACCAGAGAAAGCTGCGTGCCCAGCCCGGGTCTTCTTACCTGGCGGCTGCTCGAGGCGAGAGAGGTTCGCGCAGCTCTTTTGGCCACGGCGTACCGCGGCGTGGCGTGGCGTGGCGTGGCATGGCGCGCATCGCCTTGACACAACAGCACACGCACGCGAGGCGGTGATGGTGGGCCCAAAGGCTGTCATCAGTGAGCGTCTCACTGACGTTCCGGGAACATTGTCTACCCCAAAAACCCATCGGCGCGGCAGAGCTCAGCTCAGCGCCCGCCCTCGCGCTTCGCCCGCACCTTCCGCGGGACACTCTCAATAAGTTGCGAGATGGTGGGACCACTTTTCGGTTCTGACGAGCGCTGTCTGATATAATATGTGAATAGTCTGACATGATAAGGGAACTTGTTTCTGATACTCGCTAAAGACTTGTCACGCCGGTGTCCGCCGGGTAGGTGCCATATTCGCCATATCTCTCATTAAGATGTATACAAAAGCTTCCATACGTCATCAACATTTGTAAGATAAATCATCTCTTAACTTTCTCCGTATTCAAAAACCTGCGTCATTTCTTGAGGGGGGGGGGTCCTTACCCTTTTGGCGCGTCGTTTGGGGCGATATCCTCTGGCCGCGGACTCACGACCCGGATCGCGGAGACTGGGGTCCCCGCCCCGCGGGCCACATGACTTTGCACGAACCCGAAACGGCTCCACGCACTCGCTTGTTTTCCTCTGTTCGATTCCACTCTCGTGTGTTGCCACCGCGGCCTCCTCGGCCCGCCCGTGCTGGGCCCCCGGGCACGAAGCACACGCCTGACCGCGGCGATAGATTTAAGTTGATCTGTCTTAAACGAAAACCTCCATGGAGCACTGCTCTGTTCTCGACTCGCGCATGTGAGTCGGTTTGCAAAACTGATATAAACTGAGTGTGAGTACGTTTACTACTTCATACTGTATTTTTGATTAAACGAACAGTGTTCTCTCCAGCGCGCATTAATTCCCTCATGTGTTGTAAGCTCCGAATCAGAAAAAATCATTTCTGTGAGTGTAATACCCCAATTTTTTTTTCACTGCCCACTTCTGACCGCAGATAAGCGACATTCTAGCCAAACTAGGCCTGCTGCACGCTTCTGCAACGAGGACCGAGAACCTGTCTGGCGGCGAGAAGAAACGCCTATCCATCGCCCTTGAGCTGGTCAGCAACCCGCCCGTCCTCTTCCTCGACGAGCCCACCAGGTACGCGCCGATGAGACGGTGACGACAGGAGGTATGGTGTCTGCCTCCTCCCCCATCCCATCGGGTCACCAAGGGCACGGCCACTCGGTCGACGCCCGGGTCACCTTCCACGTTTGTTTACCCACCTTCATAATTGGGCAAAGGGGCAACCCAGAGTCGAAATTAATTGTAATGTTTATGATGTCTTGTCACTTAGTGAATTTGACTGAGGACGTTTAAGTCCCGCATGCTACAATCTCGTGGCAAGGGAGTAATGACTCCGTGCTTTGGAGTAACGCCGGTTATTGCTCCCAAAATTTTGATATCGTGATTTTCTTTTTACTGTTTTGCGTGTCATTACGCTCAATACAGTTTATGACGCGAGTTGTTAGTTTTGTCACCCCCTTGGCTCGTGGGCGATCGATTACGTCTTTTTATTTTGGCCTCACCGCGGTTGAGTCATTATGCCTGACTGGCATCGCGCTCGCTCTCACGGATTGACCCATCTGACCTAATTTAGAGCTCGCGCATTATTACACACCGCCACGACTATTTTCTACGCCTCGTTTTTCGAGGTTTCTATTTCTTTAATTTTTAGTAAAAGTGGGGAGAGAATGGTTGATGGATCCCCAAGTTGTTCCCATTAAGATCCTTAATCGAGCCTCACTGACGCAGCAGAGCTGCAAGGGCCTCTACACAATAGGGGACCATTACATTACTCTATCGCTCTGTGCATCAGTAGGCTGTGCGAAAATGCCCGCGACAAAAGACAATACTGCACTCGGGCGTGTGGATGGAATGCAATCATCTGGCCTGCCAATCCTCTTCCAACATGGTGTTGTGCCACGGGATTCCTGCGCTGCTGTCCTTTTTATTTTTCTTCACAAGAC
>NW_026267677.1:0-2830 GCF_000697945.3 Frankliniella occidentalis
CCAGCTCCTCCATCCTCCGCAGCGACTCCAGGTCCAGGGCCTCCAGCCTGGGCATCCCCGCCCCACCCCGCCACCTCGAGGGCGACGACGAGCATCCCTGTCGCCGCCAGGTCGAGCACACCTCCACCTTTGTGTGGCCACGCTTGAGGGTGCAGTGCCAGGCTGAATGAGCATCAATGATTAATTTCTATGGCTCAAATAGGCTTATCTTTTACCCCGTGAAAGAATCGTCAATTGTTTGCTTTTAAAATCTCAGCTCATAACTAAAGTAAAGTCATCTCTGTTTGTAACCCAGTAGTGAGTGTTAATAAGTTTAGTTAAAACATTCCAATGACATGATAAAGTGTGTTGGATAAAATAACATTTACTTAAGAAGATCTTATCTCCAACTTTCCCCGCTCAAAGAATCGTCAAATGTTTGCTCTCAAAATCTTGAGTCAGAACCAAAGTAATTTCAATCATATATTTTTTTTAAAAACTAAGTAGAGAATGTTGTTATTTCTAATGAGTTTTGTATTAACATTGTACTGACATCATAATGTAGCTAGTGTTGGATAAAATAAAATGTGTTGTATTTACAATGAGTTCTCTAACTCCAACTTCCCCCGTCAATCAAGCGTTCGACAGTTGAAGTTTTTACCCAAGTTAATGTTAACTTTCCCGTGATGTGACAGTATAAGGCTTATTGAAAAAATACAATAAAGTGAGATAAACATGATTATTTATTGATTTTTTTCTTTAAGAAAAATAAAACATGATTCTTTTTAAAAAACTACTACTTCTTCTTCTGATAGCGTCTTTTCAGCGCCTCCGCCAAGGCCTTAGTAGACTGAAACAATAATAGTACAATTAGACCATAATTTTACATTCTGTAAAATCCACAACAGACAAATGTTTTAAAACTTACAAGTTTTGGGGTGGCATGTGGGTGGGCCCTGTGTCGGGCCTGGGCCTGAGCCTGAACCTCAGGGTGGGCCTCGGGGTGGGCAGTGGGGTGGGCAGCGTGCTGGGGCTGAACCACGGGTTGGGCCTCAGGGCGTGGGGTGTACGGGGCCAGGGCGACGGCCTCCCGCGCGGGGTCGAACTTGAGTTTCGGGCCCAACCGACGGGGCGAGAGGGCCGACTGCGACGTTAAACACAAAAGTAAGACGCAACGTCGAATGTTTACTTTAAATGAAAGATGTGAATTGATCAACTTACGATTCGGGGAAGCTCGGTGGATGCGTTGCCGGGGGGCACTAGGGCCTTGGGGCGATGGGCCACCCGACGACGCCCTGCCGTCACTGTCCCCTCATCCAGTTCGCCAGCGTCCGGGGGGGAGCCCTGGGTCTTCCCGACCTCGGGGATGGAAAACTAGAACAATCAGTGATAATTAGTTAAAAAACGGTGAATGATGACTATCTCCTAAAATGCGTCGATTAACTCACCCCGTCGCAAGCCTCCTCCGAGAGGAGGTCTGGGAGGGAGAGCGGGTGTGGGGTCGGCCTCTGGCAACCCTCCTCATCATCGGCAACCGCCTCCTCGCCGGGGGCCGCGCTGGCGGGGGCCACGCTGGCGGGGGGGTCGCTGGCGGGGGCCTCGCTGACGGGGGCGTCCTCGTCAATGGGCAGCTCGCAAGACTGTAGGAGAAAACATCGTTACTTTATGTTGCGAGTGCGAGAGAGATAGCGCGCTGAGCAGCGAGAGCGTCCCCTCCCCCACCACCACCCCATTTCCAGGAATTCCCGCACACCGACCGAGGGGACGCCATTGGCGTCGTGAGAAAGAAATCGTGACGTTTAACAAGTAAACGGTCAAAGGCACAGTAAAATTGGCGAAAGCCTAACCTCAGAATCAATACATGAGGAACAAAATGAGAGACACGAACGAGATACCGGCCTGCTTACACCAGTCCGCGGCCGTGAGCGGCACACGACGCGGCAACAGCGAGCGCGCCGAGCTGAGCTCGTCACGCAGGACACTCGATTGAACACTGAATTTACAGCTACGTGACGCAGGCAGGACACACCGTGACCAAACAGTGAAGCCGGCGGGCGGCGAGCACGACGCCGGCGGGGAGACAAAGGACTCCTAACCTCAACTGGCGCGAGCCGGCAGGACGCAAGCTTAAACACTCGCGGTTTTAATGAATGAAAGAACACTCGCGATCAACACAAGAAAGCGTAAAATTACGGTGGGAGATGCAACGGGGGACAACATGGCGTGAAATCATAGGATGATGCAACAAAGATTTGGCGCGCAGATCAATCACTTGCACTTACCTCATCATACAATAGCCCCGAGGGGTGCAGCTGTAGATCAAAGCAACTGGATTCTTGAGACGATTGACTAAGCACCAAGGGCTCCATCGTCTCTTCATCCGAAAGGTGGAGGTCAGCCTCCAGGCAGCGGCGCTCAGACATGATTTTTGAGTCGTACGGCAAACGGGACACGGCACACTTCTCCACCAACGCTTGACGCTCGACTGACGCCGGCGCGCCGTGTCCTGCCCCCTCTGCCGCGCGGGGCGGGAGGGGAGGGGGTAAAGTGCTTATTGGCACTTCGACCGAATTCTCACCGATTGCGTGTTGAAGATGTGTAATGATGTTTGTAAAAATTCAATGACACTTTGTGTCAGCTCGGGCGCACCTTTTTTTTTTCGTGGACTTCATAGTGTAATCCGTACCCTCAAAAGCAGGTAGAGCAGACGACGCAGGAGTGGGGAGGACTTGTTCGCGCGCTTGCCAAGCCAGCTCGAGCCGGATCGAGTGGAGTAGGGGTGGAGGAGGGGGGAGTGGTGTGAGGAGGGGACCCCGGCGGCGCGGCATGGCACGGCCAGCAGCCGACGCTC
>NW_026267677.1:3920-5207 GCF_000697945.3 Frankliniella occidentalis
GGGTGACTAGGGGTAATCAAAATGGCGGCGGGTGACTAGGGGTAATCTATACTACTGACTCCCCGGCCCTGGAGTACTTCCACTTCCTCTGATTCATTGACGTGCGGGTACTTGGCGAACAGAGCCGCCAGAATGTTGTCGTTCTCGACTCTGCAGGGGTACCTGGCAGATGGGATGGAATTCTATTAATCAGTTGTCCAACACGCTGTGGCCGAATACAATAAGCGATCCTAAGACACCTGGCTTGGCAGCCCCGCACCACCATGGCCGGCCCCGCCCCGCCACGCCCACGCCCCGCCCAGCTTGTTCCCGCGTCCAGGGGAGGCAAATGAAAGGGCAACTTACGAATCCTTGACCCATTTGGACATGTGTCCGTGCAGGTGGGCAACCACTCTCACTCTCTCCACCGAGGTGAGTGGTACTTGGGTTTTGGCCAGTGCCTCTGCCAGCCGTGGTATCCAGTCTGGTAGTCCACACGTCGGTGGCAACAGAGCGCAGTCGGGTGGAGGCGGGGGCGGTGGAGGCTGAGGCTGCGAGGCGACCCACTCCTCTGTGTTTTTGTCGGGCGTGCACGCCATGCAGTAGGGGGCGGCGGCGGCGAGGCAGGAAGGCTGGAGGTGGTGGACGCGCCGCGTCTGAGGGAGATCGCCGACGGAGCTGCTGCTGCGGCCACTTGATAGATGTAAAATTGTGCTGTCCGAGAGCAAATCCGGGGTGTTGGGCGACAGCGCCATGCCCATGGACGACAGCCTTCCTCGGTTTAGCCCCGGCGAGTTGGTGACCAGGGAGAGGCGGCGCAGAAGCTGCCGCGGGTGCTTCGGCTGCTGGGAGTAGAGGGGCTGTCGGCGTGCATCATGGCGGTGCGTGTGGCGGTGCAGGGCCGACAGCGGCGTGGTCTAGAGCTGTCTGCCACGTCCTGCGCAAATAAAAATTAGAGTCAAGTGGGAGCAATAAGTGTAACAGTGAACACAAAGATATGGGGAAGGAATATGCCAATATAAATATCATGAGCATACAAATAAGAACTGCCAACAATGCAGAAACAGGTGCCGGATAAACTGATTCTAAAACACTACTACAGAGAAACATCCCCGGGAGAGACGGATTCGCTGAGAAATTCGCTGACGACGCGTAATCCCCTCGCCGGGTCCTCGCTGAGACGTCGCTGAAACTATGAGACGGAGACCGCGTCGATTCCGCCTCCGCGTATACCTGCTGCGTGCGCGCGGGGCGGGCCGGGTCACCGGCCGGCCGCCCCCCCCCCCCCCCCCCTCCTATTGTTCGCGG
>NW_026267677.1:5873-12488 GCF_000697945.3 Frankliniella occidentalis
CAGGCATTTCTTAACAGACAAAAAGTAATAATTCCAGAGATAAATAAATTTTCTGCATAATGCTAAGAGTGAAACTTAAAGCGAGGTCCCCTACTGACAGCAGTAATCTTTCGACTAATAAGTCAAGTCCGTAACTAAATAAATTTCTGGTTGAACTATAATATTATTAGTCGGCGAGGGCTGTGAGGTTGTGAATCGTAGTCAGCTGTCATATTGTCAGTCTTTCTGGAAGTCATTGGGGGAAATGTACAGTGAAGCAGGCTGGGGAATGGGGTGATAAGGGGAGTGGTGTGTGGTGTGGGGGAGGTGAGGATGGCCACTATTGGGAGGGAGGTGAAAGGTGGCATTGGAAGCTTCAATAGGTGCAGCAGAAATGGAGTGATGTTGGGCGCCAGAAGGGTGCAGAGAGGCAGTGGCTGAAGGGTATTGTTGAGTTCTAGCTGAGTGAGGGAGAGGGGTAGAGGGTGAAGAGCGGTGGTAGTCAGTTCCTGCTAAGACATGGACAGGGGTAGAGGGTGCAGGGAGAGCGGTAGAGGGTGCAGGGAGAGCGTTAGAGGGTGCAGGGTGGTGGTCAGTTCCAGCTGAGACATGGAGAGGGGTAGAGGGTAAATGGTACTGGAGTGAGGGAGGGTCAGAGAGCCTGCGGGATGGATATTGAGGGAGAGAGGGAGTGGGTAAGGGGCATTGAAGGGCGCCAGATGAGGGGGTGAAAGAGGGGTTGATTTGAGCTGCAAGGGATGAGGGAGCGGGGTTGGATGTGTCAAGTTGAGTGGGATGAGCTGGGCCACGGCTGTGAGGAAGTAGGAACGAGGAAGGTTGAGATTGAGGGTGACTGGATGAGGTGGGCGGAGGAGGATGGGGTTTGGGAAGGGAAGGGCTGGTAGGGACAGTCATCTGTCGGTCTTTGTGTCTACTCCCAGAAACACTTTGTTTCGTCTTTTTCTTGTCTTTTGTGTCCACAGCTACCTCACCTGGATGTTCCTTACGTTTCTGAATTCTCGGTTCTTTGCGTGCCTCAAGATTACTGTTGTCAGACAGGTTCTCATTCCTCAACTTATTACAATAATTCCTATTGTCGTTGATTTTTTTGATGTAGTAAGCCAAATTAAATTCTGGTTGGTCATCACGACCAAATAATGAATTGGTGTTTCCTGCAACAACCAGAAATGCAAAGGAAACAAATTAAAGACAGAAAACGTATATGTCTAAATGTTTGACTATTTAAAAAAAAAAAAATAGAAATACAAAATGTTCAGAGTATTTAAAATTAAGTTCAAAATAGTTGTTTATGTAACAGAAATCTGTACCATTTGATAGTTGTTTCCACTCTTCAATAATAGAAATAAAAGTGAATCTTCAAAGTAAAGAAGTGAAACTCACCTATCACAACATCTCGCAGTACTTTGGGCATTTGGCCAGCTGGTGTGTTAGTGAATGCTTCCATCCCCAGCAGACCTTGAAGCAAGTCTTTGAGAAATTTGTCTGCATCTCCATTAGGTGTGCTACATTTTGACTTCAGCTTGCACAACTGGAGGAAACTGCGGTCCACCCAGACCTCAACTCCCTTACATTTTCCAATCATCTTCTACAACAGTAGTATTTAAATAAAATATAATTTCATCAACAATGTTGTACACTTCACAAGCAAAAAATCTTACAACAGCTCACCTTTTCTTTGCCAGGTTTCATCCATTCGCCCGGTTTCATTTCGTGGTGTTTCTTTCTAAGCGCTTTCAGTTGGCCTGTATGTTGTCCAAACCAAGCAGTGGTTTCATTAAGAAGGTCCATCAAGTTATCCACGGCATCTGTGGAAATAAAATAAAAATATTGTAAGAAAACATTGAAAAACATATACCAATGGAGATGTAGCTGTTGCGTCAGTTCTTATGAGAGTGCGAATGACTCAAAAACATATTCCTTAAACTTCGGAAAAGGTGCTCTGAAGATCAAGAGATGTTACCCCGACACCACAGCACATGGTGCAAGTGAAAAGGAACTTAGCTTTTAATAGAGAAAGTAAATGTAAGAAACCTTGCTACCTATGTCAGAGTTGATAATAACATTATTTAGGAGCTTAAATGATTAAAGCAAACAGAAAGCAGAGATTGAAACTGAATCTCAGGTAAAGGTAATTTGTTGAAAGACAAAAATTTATGACTTGAATCAGATTTAAGTGCGAAGGTAATAACATTTGTTGCTCACAAATTTCTAACTTTTAAAAATAATACAAAACCTCTCAAAATTCAGTCCATTAACCACCTATTTGAGATGACCATGCATAAGATCAGAGTAGTGTCAACAAACCTATTGGGAAAGGACTGCGGAAACAGCATACATTGCACGAGTTAGTGCAGTTGGGCTCGTCGTCATTCTCCACCTTTATCGGCTCTTCACAATAGTAGTTGGCAGCTCCTTCTTCCGGAACGGCCTTCTCAACAGCGATGGTGGATGCTTTAAGAAGAGCTGTCTCCTCACGCTTCTGCTTGCTGTGCCAGGCCTTCTTAGAAGCAAGCATAGCATCGGCCACTTTAGCATTGGGCAGCACTGCTTGTCCTTCGGTGGTGCACCGTAAGCTCTGGAGGAATGGGATGTCAGCTGGGAAATAATAATGAATAGTCACATCACACAAACCCAAACACACACAAAAAAATGCACACAGACCAATATGAGGCACTTGAACATTACCTGATACAACAACGATCCTGGATCTGTACCATTTTGAACCATGCAAAGTCCAAACATCTAAAGTCGGATCCATCTTGATCGGAGCAGGTCCACCCATGCCGTCGGCTTCTTTGGTGATCTCCACATCCTCGCTGCTCTTGATAACTGAGAACCTCCTCTCCTTCACCCAAAATAAAAGTAAGCCGATGTTTTCTTTCTCTTCCACCACTGGTTCGTTTCGTTTACCCATAACCTGCCCCTTCTTTCCACCGTCCTTCACAGAATATTTTTTTTGGCATTTTAAAATTTGAAGCAGCAATTCTACAGAAACCCTTCTAAAAAGCACAAAATCTCCAGCTCATTCAACAGGTCACGATTTGCGATGGGATAGCGATGCCGCAAATCGACGGAAATGTAAGTCGTCGCATGAATCACGTCCGCCATTAGCCTGTTCTGATTTCCGCTGGAATGGGACCCCCTACGACCTTGATTGAAACTCTGTCTCAACTATATATTGAAAACGATTAAGTCCGAGCGATGCTTCCCACATTCAAAACAAAAATAACTGTTCAAAATAAATTCCAGGACACGCAAAAGGCCTTCTGTAAATAATAGATAACAACAACAACAGGCGCTACTTCAATTATGATCGAGGTATCGAGTAATCGATTGCAACATGGCGGCCCGTAAACAAAAGAACGTTTGTTTTTGTAGCAGACAGCACCCAGCCCCACGGGCTTCGAGAAGATCTACTCGCCGCGACGGGTGAAACCTCAAAAATAGAGTGGTAAAACCCTAAGTTAGAGGCGTAGGTTTTTCGAAACAATATGAAGGAGTGACCGCGCATCCGAATCTCATGTTTCTTTTAAATGATGGAGCTCACGGGCTTGCTTCGCTCTTTAACCTCGTACCCTACTTTGCCTGTAGACTTTATGTTTCGTGTGTTGCAGGTTACAACCTTCTACATCTGGTATGAGAGCCTATCATTAATCTGAAGAAAACATTCAACATGGTGAAACGAAAGAAAGATTTTGGAGAATAATCCCGATCACACAAATACAAGAAAGTAGCTCTACAGCAGCAGTTAAGGAATTGTAACTCAAGTTCTGAAGAAGAAAATGGAGGCAATAACACACAGGGATTGAAGTGGCAAGCAGTGTTAGTTTCTTTTGTTTACTGTTCTATTGCTCATTCCATGACTTTTGACTTCTGCTCATTTAATTGAATTGTGTTTTCTTTGTGTTCTGCAGGCCTCCAAGTCCTCAAGCACATGATGGGACTCCCCATGTAAACAGAGACCCTGTCAATTGTGGTGGATCTAATGAGGTAGTTCGCAGTCCACCTCCACCTGCACCTTTCATGGACAATGATATGAAACCGTGTTTGGTTTTTACTATGAAAAAATTGAGTTGAAAGCTTTAATAAGATGAAGAATTACACATTTTTATTACCTTAGTCTTCACTATCACTTTCATATATACTACTATAAAGCCGTTCATAATCAGGATCGTACTTGGCTAAACTAGAGATGGGGTAGCTGTCACATAGCTGTTGGAAATCTTCCCTTTTCTTACAAGGGAACCTTTTCAGGTGTAAATCTCCGATTTCGTTGGTACTCCGAAAATTTAAAGGTTATCATAATAGAAGTCGGATGGCACTTGAAATTTTTCCTAAACTTAACATTTACCAGGGGTTTACTTAAGCCTGACATTGTTTTTTGCTCCAAATATCCCTCTACCGCTTTAACGGTTCAAAATAGGTTCAAAACGGACAAAATTTTGGCCCAAAGGGCGCTACTTTGACGAGTTACCCCTTAGAACACTGCTCTACATTTTTCAAAAAATATTTTTTTCTAACACCTTACTCCTACCTTTTATAGGGGAAAACTGAATGTCAGGTTTAGGAAGTTTCAAGTGCCATCCGATTTCTACATAAATAACCTTCAAATTTTCCAAGTTTCAACGAAATCGGAGATTTACACCTGAAAAGGTTCCCTTGTTAGCCGCTTTCTGCAAAAGGACTAGGGATGTACGCATTGGTAATGTTACCCGTACATTACGGTAAAATACCGGTAAATTACGGTAAATTACACAAACCCCGGTAAAATTGGTATTATTGGTAATTTTCAAAATAAACTTCAATAGGCAAAGCTACCGCAAAAACGCAGATGAATCTGTGTGTATTCGACGTACACTGTTGAGTAGTGACCTCTACGATCACGATACCCTAAATAGTCCAAGTGTCTACACTCTCAGACCTGTACTGATAATTTTATCAGTCAAAAACATGAGAATTTTCAGCAATAGGAGTTACTGATCAATTTGTCAATTTCACCGCACCGTTTCGTTCAATATGTACACTCTAATATGCCAATTTCTTAGTTTGTAAAAATAAAATATCACGTGTATGTGATAACGTTTTTTCTGACATTATTCTTGCAACGCAGAACATAACATCATTACTGGCGGCAAAAAATCAGTACCTGGATATGACTTCCTTTTTGTATAGGACCGAGCGACATCAGATAGAGAAGTCTAAGACTCAAAATTTTGGGCGACACAGGCTGAGTGTTAAGCGCCCGAAGTATACATCTGAAGTACACCACACCCGGAGTCCCCCAGAGTACGCTTGGAGTACACCCCAAATAATGGCGGTCCGGGACTCCACGCACCAGGACGTTTGGATAACTTTTAAAAGGAGAAGCGTGGGCTAAAAACGTCAAATCAATGTTTCTCCTATGCTAAACTGCTAATATTTCGTTATGACGCACCCGAAAACGTCATATTTTCAATGAAAACATTGAATTTGGCCGTAAAACATCAAAAAACGAATTTTACCAATTTTACCGTTTTTTACCGTAATTTACGGTATTTTACGTAAATTACCGCTAAATTTTAATTTTACCGTAAAAATACATCCCTAAAAAGGACACAGATTGAATTTAGAACACATTTAGAACATGGATGGTACAGAGTCACACAGTGATCAAGTAGTGATTACTTACATTTTGTTGTCCTCGGAGACAACTTTGCTGGTTTTCATCTGCTTCTTGCTCATTTGGTGAGGAAGCCGCAGTCTGCAATTGAAGAAAAACATGCAATATTAATGCAACTAGTAGGCCTTGAAATTTAATTTGGATACCATTCTGAGTCAGTAAGTTTTTACTTCATCATCTTCCCCGTCATATCCTATTACTCGTCTTTCATAGGACACCAGAACACAACATAAATTTTCTGCAGAAAAGAGATAAGCATTAGATATGAAATCCTTATTGTTACAGCTACAATCTTCTACAGTATTTAAAATTAGAAGAAAATACTCTTCTCCTGCGGAACTCACCTCGAGGGCCATAGACTACTTTTGCAGACCGCAGACAACACGTTGGCCTTCTTGTGCACTTTGGACATTTTCTCGTTCCCAATGGACTTTGGAAAGGTCCAAAGGCACGTCTCCCACACCATTAAATACTACATATACATTATCTGCCATACTTTTAATACCACCTTCTGTTTTCCATATATCAACCCAATTTAAATAAGTATCGATGTAAAGGGTACATCCCAGTAGTCACCCTCATCATCATTGTCGAATTTAACGACCAAAAATAGGTAGGAAATATTCAAACTATCCATCTTACACCCTTTGCTAAAATAAATTCTATTAAATAATTGAAAACTTCCAATCGAGTACAGCCAATATACAAGTGGAGTAGCTAGACAGAATAATTTCGCCTCGGCTCGCCAGAGGACAAGTCCGGTCTGGACCTAGACAGAAAACGCCTCGGCTCGCCAGAGTACAAGTCCCGTCCCGGTCAGCACTTTGAAGAATTTTGCTTCTCCGATTCGCTGACAAATTCGCTGAGAAGCGAAAAAAGTTACTCGTGCGCCGCGAGCCCGTGCCGGAGGCCCCAGGTAGCCCGGGGCTCACAATAGGCGCGACCCCTCCCCACCC
>NW_026267677.1:17319-19581 GCF_000697945.3 Frankliniella occidentalis
GGCCGGCCGCTCGACTCCCTGTCCGTGGCCGCCCGCCACCGCTGGCGACGACGCCGGCGCCGCCCTAGCGCCCGCGCCGGCCCTAGCGCCCGCGCCGCCCCGGCGCAAGCGTTACACTCAGGCCCCAGCGTATGCGACGACGCCGGTTGCAGGTTCAAACCCCGTCAGTGCTGGAGTGTTGGACCACATTGGACCATGCTGGATGGCTTTGGACAAGTATTTTATATTACATTGTACTACGTTGGACTTCATTGGAGTCTATTGGACCGTATTGACCTATTTGACTCTAAGTGTGCTGTATTCGAATTGGACCTGACTTGATTCTGTTCGACTGCATTAGACACGTGATTGGACCACATTGGATTTTTCATTGGACTTTATTGGACCGGTAGGTGGTGTGGACCCCATAAAGAAGTACTTGTCGTAATTTGGTTCAGTCTTGCGTCGACAGTAGCCGTGTCAACATCTCCCCAGCACCTATCACTGCTTATGTACATGTGATGTCGGTTGAAATTGTAAAACTACAGAGTGGAGGTGAGAAACTCCTTCTGGATGGGCAAACATTTTACCATCGTCTGCATAGAAAAAATAGAAGATATTGGAAATGCTCCGTCAAGAGTTGTTCTGCTACAGCTGTTACAAACAGTATGCATGGATACGTGGATGTTGTTAAAGAGACACCACACAACCACATTGTGGCTTCCAGAAACGCAAACGATGTGCAAGATGAATGCGGAAAACAGCAAAGAAGACAACAGGAGGAGTACTGCTTTTCTGACACAGAAAGTGAAGATGACGATGAGGGGAACACAGATAAAAGTGACGAAGAGAGTGGTGACGTCTTATGGATGGAATGGGTAGAGGAAAGTAGTGACGAGGAGGACGAGGACCAACAAGATGATGACGCTGATATGGTGGAAACGGATGAGAAAGAGGAGACAGACGAAGATTCGGATACCGAGATGGACACAGAGAGTAAAGGTACTGATGAGGATACTAGTAGTGACGAAACTGATAGCGAAGATGAAACAGAGCGCTCGGTTCTTATTCTAAATAAGCATTTGAAAGCGAACAAGGACAAGATACGTATTCTTCGATCACCGGAAAATTATTTAAGGGCAGCCGTTATCAAACATGCCCCAAAGAATCTAATTTGTTTCCTTAACGAAATATGTTTAAATATACGACGAAGATTCTTCCATCTAACGAAATTTCATACGAACATGATGAACCTGTTCGAAGACCAACTTGACCTTATGGTTAATGAACACAGATCCTGGAGAGAAAAGAAACTCTATTTAGATGAACACGCCGATGAACCCTTCATACCAGTCATACTAAACTGTCTAGCTGAATCACATAGCTTCTGTAAATGATGTAAGCTGACAGCAAAATAAAACAATAAACCATATTTTCAGAATTAGAATTCATTGTTATTTATTTTATCCCCCCCCCCCTTTCTCCACTTCCCACGATGCCCACCGCGTGATGTGTCATATGCAACGCCCTCCCGCGATGGCCACCGTGATGGCCGCCACGCCGCGATGGCCGCTGAAAGATGCTGACCGTGCAACTGCACTCGCCTCGCGAGGCGCCGACCGCTGACAGAGCGATGAATGACATCCAGCACCGTGAGCGGAGGTCTCCACGGCTCAGGATAGCCGAGTGGTCTAAGGCGTCGGCTTTCGAACACTCGACTGCCGCGGAATGAGTTCGAGCCCAGCTCCTCGCCGATTATTTTCGCTTTCCGAGAGCTCCTGAGCGTGCTGGATGGGTTGCCTACCTCCTCGGCGACTCGCTCCACTGTCCCCCCCACCCTCTGCTCCACTAGCTCCGCCACTCCAACCCGCTCCACTGCACTGGTAGACTCATTTACTACTCTCTCTAGCTGGCCATGGAATTGATTTACCGTGGTCAGAGTGTCCACAGAAATTGATTTACATGGCCAGGGTTGTGGCCATGGTACGTGTGTGCTCATGGTCAGAGTGTCCACAGAAATTGATTTACATGGCCAGGGTTGTGGCCATGGTACGTGTGTGCTCATGGTCAGAATGTCAACGGTTCTTTCCATGGCCACATCGTTTCATAAATCTATGGACAAAAAAATGACCATGGCAAGAAGGCACAATGGTTCATGGTCAGAACGTGTCCATGGGAGCAGCTGGCTGCTAGCTGGCCATGGAATTGATTTACCATGGTCAGAGTGTCCACAGAAATTGATTTACATGGGCAGGGTTGTGGCCATGGTACGCGTGTGCTCAT
>NW_026267677.1:19631-21926 GCF_000697945.3 Frankliniella occidentalis
CTCCCCACCCCCTCCCCCTGCCGGACCTGCTCCACGCCGGCGTGCTGCTGCACCCGCTCTCAGCGAAGACGGGACTTTCAGCGTCCTCCGCGCGAGATTACGCTAGTACCTGAGACGACCCCGGGCGCGCCAGAACAAACCCTCGTAACTCTATCGCAAATGCCCACAGATGCGAAACACCCTTCGGATTACGCGTCGTCAGCGAATTTCTCAGCGAATCCGTTTCTCCCGGGTCAAAACAGCTGTGTGAGCTTCGTCACTTTGTTGGTAAATACTGGTTAAGTATGAGTAACTTGACTGAGAAACAATCAGATGCACTCATGTTGTTGGTCTGAGAAACACATTACTACAGACACGTGACTTCTTTTACTACAATATTTGCGCGCTAGATTCCTATTACAATTATGGAGTTCATTAACTGTAGCAATATTCAATTAAAAACTTCATGAATGTCTTTAAAGAAATACAGTAGCAATGCTATAATTTCTGAAGCTGTGCAGAATCTCAATTTAGACTGTCCTGACACTCTTTAAGGCGGCACCCTAGTGTAGCAGGCCTAAAAATACGTGTTTTTTTGCGATTTTTTAAAAACAAAACGGAAGCAGCAGAGGGAAAACTAGGTTTGCTACATAAAAGTACACATCTTTCTCTGTCTATGACTGCTAAAAAGTTCACCGACGCCTCACGCATACCGGAGAAACGGCCTGCGAGAAAACACGCGTCGCGAATGTCGTGGACGCATGGCGTACACGATAACTGCCGAACAAATCGTCCGATCGAGCTCAAATTTTTTCTGAGTGCTCTCAGATAGTGTTGCTTTTGGTCTCGGTCAACTAGAACCTTGTCAAAAAAATCGTAATGTTGAAATTTTACCTAATGTTTTGAAACTAAAAGTTTAGTGTGGTTAGAAAAATAGTAATAATCATTTGTTTTAAAAGTTGGAGGTTCATGCCATAGCGGCAATTGTAGAGAACACGCAGACACTGGATTTGGCGCGATCGGACCATTTGGAGGGTAGATATCGTGCACGCCATGCGTTCACGACATTCGCGACGCGTGTTTTCTCGCAGGCTGTTTCTCCGGTATGCGTGAGGCGTTGGTCAACTTTTTAGCAGTTTTCGACAGAGAAAGATGTGTACTTTTAAGTAGCAGACCTAGTTTTCCCTCTGTTGCTTCCATTTCTTTTTTAAAAATTCGCAAAAAACCATGTATTTTTAGGCCTGCTACACTAGGATGCCCCCTTAAATAAGTAGAAAGTAATTCTTACGTGCCAAATTACATTCGTGACTATTTTATTTCTCTTTGTGCAAGTCTTAACAACAAATCGCAACAAATAGAAGCAAGTCTATAAATCCAACTGGAGTAAATGTAAGAAATAATAATAGACAATTAAATATCACTGCCCAGGGTAAAAAAACCATGATTGCCATGGTCAAATTGAGATTTTGACCATGGGAAACCAAGATTTTAATCATGGACATTGCCTAGACCATGGTGATCACCTATGCCCATCACCCCAGCCATGATACTCTGCACTCGGTTGACCATGGACAACGACTCAACCATGCGCAAGTGGGAGGGTCACACCATGGTCTACCTTGGCGTGTTCTTTAGATAGTGTCGTTTAGACATGATTACAGTGCGCCATCTCTCGGGAGCTCGCGACACTAGCGACCAAAACGTCATTGTAAACACGGGCACCGGCGCCGGTCATCAACTTTGTGGTTACGTATGCAGCTGCGTCGGTGCGTCTAAGTGTTTTGAAGTTTTCGTTTTAATTGAAAGTTTTGATTTTACCTACGAACGCCAGGTTGTCGTCAGAATGCCAATAGAACGCCATGGATTTTTTTAGAATGTAAGTGACTGTCGTTTTTAATGTTCCTCCTCTTTCCGGCAAAACGACGCCTAACTAACCTAAAAACAGATTCATAAATAAATCAGTATTTACATCCTATAGATAGTTGAGGGCAGATTTTAGATGTAGAGAACAATCGTCGATCTAGTGTCGGCATATCCTCATCACACCACTAGTAAACAACACTGTGTGAAATGTTTGGTTAGTTTGGTGATATAGGAAACATTTCAAGTCTAGCCTAGGATCAACACGTTGAAATAATATTTATCAAAAGTATCTAAATTTTACTTTTGGTAGTTCGGAAACCTTTAGATGTCGTCTATTTTTCGTGCCGAATCGAACCAGGCCAAAACTATTATCAACTTCCACAATTTAGATTTTTTCACGAAATGTCGTGTTTTAGTTGTGAACTTAGACGCGACATCAGCGGAGGAGAGGGC
>NW_026267677.1:29861-31840 GCF_000697945.3 Frankliniella occidentalis
TGACCGGAAAAGTTTCATTCTGTTTGTCTGTTTGTGTGTCTGTCCGCACGATAACTCGAGAAGGAATTGAGATAGCGATCTGGGAATTTTAGGGTCGTTTTGTATCATAAAAAGACAGATCGAGTTCGAAGATAAGCATTATAGCTCAAAAATTGGCTTTTAAAAAAATCAAAAACTACAGGTCGCAAAATGTATTTTTATCCATTTTTTTATGGGATGCCATGGGGTAAACCGACAAAGTAGAACCCTACGGGCGAAAATTTCGTCCGTTTGGCTCTATCTCGTACCGTTTGGGTGCTAGGGGGCATCTCTTGACAAAAATGAGGTGATAACGGTCAAATGGCCGATTAAATCGTTAAAAAGACTTTATTTCGAAAAATTGCATATACACTCCAATTACCCCGTCTCAGGTGTCAGCGCCGCAGGCCTAGCTATTTGTGCGCCAGGCGCGTCGCAGCGTAACAGTGTTTCGTGAGATATCGCGAAGCCTGTTACGCTAGACGTGGTCTGGCGTACATATAGCTAGTATCTGGTTCAGTAAGTTAATCACAGTTGTGCTTTGAGGAAAAGACTGGAATGAATCACAATTTCTGTCATAATACCTGAAGTTCATTAAGGGGGCAGACCTGTGAAACGCAGGGGTTTGGGAAAATAGGAACTAGAAGAAAACGAAGAACCGTACGGCTTTCAACGAACGATATTTAGAAAGAGCAAGGATTAAGCTACGTTTTGATGTATACAACGTCTGCTTGCTTCTCCGGGAACAGGCTCTTCTTTTTCTCGAAGTGGAGGGTTATGGACCTTTACCGTGTGCAGGATTGCGCGACAACGGATGGACCTACGGCAACGATAAAAATGCTCATTTACTCTTAAAAGCTGTAGCTTTCGTTGGACGAGAGCGATTTTGAAATTTTTAATTTTCAGTGTGTGAAATATTTTCCCAAAGTTTGGGTACCTAAAACGTGGGTAAAAATTTGGTACTTTATACCCTATTTCGGCACTTGAGAAATGAGATATCAAAAATCACTTTCGTCAAACGAAAGGTACATATCTAGGCTACGACCAGTCGAAATGGCTAGGCTGTAGCTCAAAAACTGTGGCCTGGAGGCTGCACACGGTAACGCAAAACAGAAGTGGGAGAAAAACGCGTTTTAAGTTTTTCGTACCGATGTGCAACGACGAACCAAAAGCCGGGGCAACTTTCTGTACTGGTCCGAAAAGACTCCGGGGCTCTAGAAGACTCCTTCCTCATCGTGTGTCCTGTCCTCAGCGGCTAGGCGAGCCCTAGCGGTCCAGCCACCCGGCCGCCCGCAGCTCGTTTTGGGCTCTCCTGAGAGCAATTTGTCGAATTTCGGCATCCGCTTTTCGGCATTAGAAAGAGGAAAGTTCAAATAATTTTTTGAAGCAATAAAAAACAAACTGAATTTTTAAAATGATTTTCACAGGTCTGCCTGCCTCCTTAACTGCAGAAAGTAAGTCTCACGTGCCAAATTACATTCGTGACTATTTCATTTCTGTACATGCAAGTCTTAACAACAAATCGCAACAAATAGAAGCATGTTGTATCTTCTGATAGTTTGGTCTACTTTGAACGGCTGAAGCCCGTGGGCCGGTGGTGCGACTGGTTGCAAAGTGTCTGAGGCGGAGGAGTAAGAAGAGTCAGCTGGGTAGCAAGACTGAACGACGACTGATTTATTGTACTTCAGCAGCATGGAGTAGAAGGGGATGGAGAGGCAACGACGGGCGGACCAGGGCCTGCACGTTCAAATGTGCGTCTCATTTTCTCCTAAACGATTCCACCTATTTCAAATCCGAAAGCAGCATCTGATAGGGGAAGGTTGATTGTATGGCCGCGTAAAGTTTCAGCTCGATCCGTCACACCCTTCTGCCTCAACGCCGCGCTGTCCGCCGCGCCGTGGTCATTCGGCAGGGCTCGGGGCGGGTTCGGGACGCCTGCGCTAAGTCGCAGAAAACGTTCC
>NW_026267677.1:33015-35936 GCF_000697945.3 Frankliniella occidentalis
TAAATAAATACATAACAGCTTTAATAATAGCGCGACGCCACGCCACCGCTCCCCGGTGTGCGGGGGAGGGCCACATGTGACACCAGAGCCAGACTGCAGACCGAGGTTATCCCTGAGTGTAGCCCATGGGTGAAACACAGAGTTACACCCCTCTGAGAAATGAGTGTCGCAACGGCGTATGTCGTCACCCACCCGATTACAAAGTGATCGCTTGGGCGTCGACGCGGTGTCGTTACGACATGCATTTCTCAGAGGGGTCACTTCCACTACCACTCATTGGCCCTGCGAAGACGCCAACTGTGGCACACAATTACCGCATGAAGTCTCTATGAAGGACGTCCTGAAGCGCTGGCCATCCGTGCCGCGAGTGAGGTGCACGTGGCCTTCCCACAGCACTTCGCCGTACCGCTCTCGGCCGCGTGGGTCTCGTCGTGGGCCAGCACTGTCACCTGCCTGTGCTTCTCGCTCCTTCCAGGCGACTTTGACGGAGAAGACCTCCACCCACCGGGTCGCAAACCTCTACTGCGTGGAAGGCAGGGATGAATAACACTTCCGCTGGCCATCGAAGAGCTGGGAGGCGTCCTGAAAAACAGGAAAAATCGACGATTAAGGTGGAGCTGCTCCTAGCACCGTCTCCTGCTCTGCTCGGTCTTGGTCCAGCATCGCCCCACACCGCCCCACCCCGCCCCACACCGCCGACAGAAATGTAAATTAGTGCCCGTGCCCTCGTGCAGCTAGACGAAGCACGTGATACTCACCATGATGTTTTTGTAGGCTTCTTTTCCGTGCTTGCACCTCTGCGGGTCATTGAACGCTGGGCAGCAGGGGTCGTGGCTGCTCCTGGTAGCGCCGCCCAGTACAGGTGCTAGCCTACTGGCTTCTCCGCCTGCGTCTCAACTTTGACGGGCACGTAGCCGCAAGACGGTACGGCGCACGACAGCATGTGCTGTTAAAAAATGGAAATGGATTGCATGAGCAGGCAGTCGTAATACGGTATACGGTATTCAATTGGAGCCCGGAGCGGTTGAAAGAAGAACAAAAACGGAGGGTGGAAAGGCGCCCGCACTCCTCCCCGCCTGCCCTCCAGTTCGCCCAGACGAGGAGAGGGGGACGGCGCGGGCTCCTTTCCATCTTCCGTTTTTGTTCTTCTTTCAACCGCGTACGGTCAACGAAATGGATGTTCCCGGCCCGTCAGGCTTTCACAACGACGTGCCCCACCGCCGAAGCGCCGCTGCTGCGCCGCTGCCGAGGTGGCGCCGATGTCCATCAAGTGTCTCAGCACCAACCAATCAAGTTGATACCGATTTACTCCCAAACCAAAGCGTGACGAATTTCTTTCCCGAGATACTTTTTGGTGGAGCCTATCTGCACTTTCCAACACAAACGGTCCTGACGTGCTTACCCTATGGACAGCAAGGATGTCCGGCCGTTGACTGCACGCGCACAATTTCTCCAGCTTGGCTCGGCGTCGTGGCATGACGAACACTAACACCAAAAGCATCACAAACACACAGACACAACACGCAATCGCTCCGCTCAAGACAATAGTCGCCCGTCCTTGCAATATTCATGGGTGCATCCCCAGGGCCTGAGCCTGCATGGCATTTGATGCCCATCCATTTAAGCCATAGACTTGAAATGCAGTTTTTATCTAGCAGGATAAAAAGATCACTTACTTTGGGTAGTTACTGAAACTGACGATAAATACTCCAGAAAAGTGAAAACAGAATAGATACATGAGATAGAAAATAAAACTGATTAAAGTTAATTTGGTTAAATGAAAACTATCCAAGCTACCAGTATGATTTTTCAAAATGAATGATGGCTACACAAAAGGCCCCAAGTAAAAACACTACTTTGAAATTTCTAGATTTTCTGAAATTCTGATGTAACAGGGAATGCTTATTGCAGAGTAATTAGAGTACAAATTTAACTTTAATGAAGAAATGATCTCTTGTACTTGCCGGTAACATTGCAGGAATTGCATTGGTCAATTACATAGAATTCATCATCTGGTAAAAAAGAATTTTGTAATATAGATGGTTCTTTCAAAGCAGAAAATATGAAACGAATGACACTGATTACGATAAAAACACCTCCTTGATTTACAAGGTCCGAGACACCGATTCAAGGACGGTGGTAGGAAGAAACACATAGGGCGTCCTCGAATCGGTGTCTAGGTCTAGGGTTTTAAGTCCGGTAATTTTACATGTAAAATTGCATGTAATTTACGGTAAAATACCGGGTAATTTATTTTTTTTTACTTACATCGGTAAAATTGAATTAATTGGTTTCCCGAGGCATAGGTTTGTTTCTACTACTAGAGGTTTAGTCGTTTGTGTCTTAAGGACAACGCTTTTACTTTGAAGGAAACATGTCTTTAATTATTATAAGAAAGTCAAAGTAGCTAAATTTAAAGCTGAAAATGGCACCAAAACCAAAACCACACTAAGTGTTTACTTCACTATGTATAACACTGGACAGGTAACCAAGAATCACAAAATAAAACGAAATTATAGTCATTGGCAAACATATCACATAAGTTTTCAAAACTTACTATTTAGATGTCAGCATCACTGTCATCACATCAAAATACAAACGCAAACTAATTACGTGCTGGGGAGAAATATTGGACGTTTTACCTCAGAAACATAACCAAATAAAGGCAATAGTACGAAATATTGCCCTCAAAGTAGTAAACAATAATAAAACCAACTTAAATCATTATTTTAAAGAGATAAAACCATTTTTTACCAAAATTACCAATTTTACCGTATTTTACCGGTATTTTACCAATCTTACGTAAAGAAAATAAATTACTTACAAATTTAAAACCCTATCTAGGTCCTTGGGTGTCAAGCGGTTGTGTTCACCGTAATAGGGTATTTCAATGGAATGGAGCGCTGGCCGGAACTAAGAAG
>NW_026267677.1:36027-39497 GCF_000697945.3 Frankliniella occidentalis
CCCCCACCACCGCTCTCTGTATCCGGTTTTGTTCTTCTTAGTTCCGGCCAGCGCTCCATTGAAATACCCTATAGAGAAATTATTGTGTGACGTGACGTGAAGGTTATCAAAAATGCCACCAAATTAGGTGAATGAAGGGGTAGCTACGGTCCAGTGATGGCTCGGCATCGTGGGCTGGACACATTGAACACAGATCTGAAACAAGCAGGCCCGCCCTTCCGCCAAACGTAGTTGCCAGCTCCACTTCGCTGCGCCGGCAGCTCCGTTCGGCAGGGGCCGGGCCTGCTCGGCCTGCCGGCGCTCGCGATTTACTGAAGTGCATCATCAAATAAATAATGTGACCGGTAAATCACTTTGCATATTTGAGTAAAAATAAAGCGTCCTGTGGGGGACCTGCGGCACTAGAAATTTGCTCCTTAGACATGACAAAAGACTGTAACGGGGCAACACCGTGACTACACCCCACCCTTCTGCTTTGCTTACAAAAAATTAACCCAAGCAGTTTCTTGATTGTATATTGTTTGTCAAACAGTCTTAAAACTTGTCTTTTTTGCAATTGTTTTCAATATATCCACCTCTAAGGCCAAAACAGTGAAAGATACGGCAAATCCGAGGGAAGTTCCTGATTCAGAATGTGTTGCTTTGGGGGGGGTACTCCCTCTGACATTTTACGATTGGACGCCTCCTTGTACGTCTTTATGTGCAACGTTGTCATTTTCGCCGTATTTTCGTCGAAAAAAGCACTCTAGCGCCCAAACGGTGCAAGATATAGTGAAACGGACAAAATTTTTGCCCACAGGGCTCTCCTTTCACGAGTTACCCCTTAAGAGACCATAAAACAATATTTTTTTCCTACTCTTAAGCCAACCCCTATTTCTTTGTTACCTCCTTTCACCCCCTTAGGGGTGGTTGCCAGGATTTGCACCAGGCGTTTCGTTGTCCAGGAGTGACCCCTAAGATACCCTGAGATTTGTAGACCTCTAGCTCATCTCCTTCCTCTTGCACGGACGACGGACAAACAGACAGACAGACACGAGAGCGGTTGCATAAGCCCGCTTTAATGCTTTTTTAAAAGCAGAAGGGCAGGCTAAAAACCAGAGGGTTTCAGGACCCAGAAACACTCGAGGGACGCCGGCCCGACAATTCCAGTAAAATCAGGGAAAGGGGGTTTCAATACATACATTTCATCGCACATTATCGTTCAGGGTGTACCCCCAGAAATGTTGAACAAGAACCTTGGTGGTCATGGTGGAAATTAGAGGATCTACCGGAAAAAACTGTGGAGAGCGAGAGGAGCGCGGAGCAGCTTAATCCGGGGGGAGCAACCAAGATGGCGAATGACCGCTGGAGGGAGTTGGCGCCAAAGCGTCTCCACGGCAGGAGGGGAGAAGGAGGGAGTGGGGGTAACCCACTGCGCATGAGCGGCGCGTGCGGTTGAGTATGAGAATACTAGCTATATGTACGCCAGACCACGTCTCGCGTAACAGGCTTCGCGATATCTCACGAAGCACTGTTACGCTGCGACGCGCCTCGCGCACATATAGCTAGGCCTCCGGCGCTGACACCCGAGACGAGTTAAGAGGTCGAGATACAATACAGCATTCCGGTAAAGCTAAAATGCAGAAGAATGCGAGAAACAAGAAAACGGAAGTCACCATGTTAACGCATACTGATTTCCGTTTTCTTCTTCCCCGCGTTCTTCTGCATTTCAGCATTACCGGAATGCTTTACTCCTGGCCGAGCCGTTTCGGGGTCGCACCGCCAGCGCCTCTCCGCGCGCTCTTCAACTCGTCGACACGGCCAAACGGTTCGAGATATCGACACCAAAATTAGTATGCGAGTCTGAGATGGTTGTGTCCCTCACCAGTTTGCACCATTACTTTAAGCGATTTTTGGATTAGGCCCTGTGGTACGTCGCCTTTCATCGACTTTCGTCTACAACAACTCTTTACTAAGGTGGAAATTGGAAAAAAGCGAGGGGTAGTCAACTCCGATATTCCTTCGTACACAGACTGATATTACTCTAATATTACACATATTACTTGATATTCCACAATATTACCCGATATTACACAATATTACCCGATATTACACAATATTACCCGATATTACTTGATATTACTCGATAATACTTGATATTACTCGATATTACTTCACATCAATTGTACATGTCGAGCAACTTAGCACACTTCAGAATTGTTTCTGGTGGTGCCGCGGAAGGGTCAAACATTTCTGTTAATATTTAGAAACTGTGCGTGGTGAACCGTAGGCCTACTACAGTCATAATGGCTTTTTAAAAAGGCCGCCAGCCACGCCAGTTGCCGGAACCACCTGCGATACTGCACTAGTCAGCCATGACGACCTGATGGCAACAGCGCTCCGCACTGCTCGCGGCCTCTGTTGTACTTGTTGTCGGGTACGTCACGTCCATGCATCTACGAAACGTGTGTTACCGGTATTTCTATTAAATGGGGAGTGGACTTAAACAGTAACTACTTTTGCATTTATTAAGGCTTATCTGTGTTCCGTGTCCCATACAGCTTTGCTCCTTGGCGTGGTGTGCAGCTAGAAATAATCTGCTACATGTTAAAGTGTGATGAATTTGTTGGTGTTCTGAAAAGTAAGGTTAAAGGCCATTTCATTCATCTCTTACCTCTCCATTTAAATACAAGAAACGAATATATATTTACATGTTTAATTAGCGACCTTCTGTTCTGTTTGCAGAGATTTATTGGAGTTTGTGGGATTCTTCTCATTAGGCTGTCTTGTCCAATTTGATTGATTCCCTTACTTCGCTGCAATGCCTGGAGACGTCAATCCAGAGGTAAGCAATATGTTATTTTTTGGAAAGGAAATCATTAAAAGATTGAAAAGTTAGAGACATACATTTATATAAGTCATTATTCATTACCATAAAAGAGTTACAAACTTAGAGCAAAACAGAGCAGTCCAGAGCGTAAAACAAGCGTTCCTCTTACCTTATCACAGTGCGTTGTGGTATATGCAAAATCACCTTGTTAATAACTGCAATATATAGTTGGTTGACAGTCTTAAAAAAAAAACCTTAAAATAATCTAGTGTGTAACAGCTTGATCATCAGTTGAGGAAAGATGCACATTATCTTATGCTGAATCAATGGTCATATTTTTTAAATCTAGTGGTAACTTTTAAATCCCCCACTTGGGGGACGTTTACTGTTGGGCAAACGACTAGGCCGCTGCACCTGCAGGGCCTAGTTGGAGCACATGGCCCCCCTCTACCTCACCCACTCCTCTCTTTGCCGCGGCATTCTACAGGGCCACGAGTTACGAGTTGGTCGTCTGCAGTGCTCTACTTGGCCTCCCCCAGGAGCCGGTCGGGTCCGTGCAGCTGGGCGGCGAGTTGGTCGTCCAGGGCGCTCTGCTCAGCCTTCTCCAGGACCTGCTCGGTGGCGTGCCGCTGGGCGGCGAGTTGGTCGTCCAGGGCGCTCT
>NW_026267677.1:39745-45344 GCF_000697945.3 Frankliniella occidentalis
CCCTTGGTTTGTGACTGCACCAGCAACTGCAGATACAGCTGCAGTGCCAAATTAAAGCGATTGAGCCTTCGGTGATGGTGAATGTTTGGCGTTTGGCAGTGTGGTGCCACCCAGGGGAGCCAACTGAAGGGGTGGTTTTATTCATCTTGTACTGATTCAAACTTTTTTGTTGTTGTGGCAGGTGTGCGGTGATGAGCTATGGGAGTACTTAAAGACCTCTACTGTCCCTGTCACCGAGGCTATCAAAAACATACTCAGTAATGCGAACCGGGACAGTCTATTAAGTCTGTCTCACCTTACAAAGAAAGATCTTGCCGAAATAACCGAATTTTATCAGAGGAAGTATTTTGTGGTTCTTGATGGTGATGAGACACAACTGAAAAAGCACTATGGCATATATTCAAAAATGCCTCACCTGTACTGTCTTGGTGGGCATGCAGACAGTTTGCTATTTGTTGCATCAGAGGCTAAGAGACTGTTTGAATCTCTTTTAAAGTCACGGGTCACTCCCACAAAATTGAAGGTATAATTATTTATTTATATACTATTTTTTGAAGTTTGTTTTTATGTCATTATAATATAATACTAATTTTGCTCTGTTTTTTGTTTTTAGCCTTTGACTAGCTCCTCTAGCAGCCAATCTAGTAGTCATAAGTCAGCCACTTCTTCCAATGAAGAACTGGCCAAGAAAATTTTGCGCATGAAAGGCAATTTAGAGGAGAACATCAACCAGTACATTTACAGCATAGTGCCCGAAATATGTACTGGTGGTGAGATAAATGTTTCTGCAACTATTGTGAAAAGTGGGCCAGGTTTTACTGGGACATTAAAATGTCCACATAGTCTGTGTAAAGATCAGCAAATTATTCATTCCAATGCTAAAGGAGTGTGGAAGACATCAAACCTGTATAAACATTTTCGAACCCACTTGAAGAAAGTTCCACAGCAGTCTCTGACATTAGATGCTTTTGTCAGTAAAACTCCCGTAAGAAGGCGAAAACGGGCAAGGATAATCGAAGAATCGGATGAAGATGAAACAAATGAAGATGACAATTTGGAAAAAATTGATACAAACAAAGGAGACACAACAGGAAATATTACTGATGAAAACCAAGGTGACAAATCGGATGGGAGTTCTGATGGTAACAGTCAAGGATTAGATGGCAATGATGATCCTTTTGGGGAAAAGGGGAAGCAGCAGTGACCAGTCTTCTCCAATACCGAAATCACAAGCGGTCACTACATGAATTTTCAAGAAATTCAAGAAATATGAAGCTGCGTGCTAAAAGTCTATCAGAGTCTCAAACCAAAATTTCTGAGTTTTACCCTCAATTAAATTCCATGGAAGTGGTGCTTAGAGAAAATGCAGAGCTGAGAAAGAAATTAATTGATGCCATGGAATTTAAAGCAATAAATCATGAAGCAGAACCACAGTACTTGTCTGGCCTCCTTAGAGATTTGAACAACATTGCTAAGGTGAATGTAGGCAGGAAGTCAAATGGGTGGCGTTACACTGGTCATGAGGAGGTAAAAGAGTTGTGTGTGCTACTCTACCTGCTTGGTGGTCTTCAAGTATTTGAACTGCTAACTGCAAATTTGCCTATTCCTTCAGTCTCACTTGTAAAATCTGTCCTAATTTCTCATAATGTTGCCAAAGAAGGGGACTTCCGCATTCAAGATCTAAAAGAATTTTTGATTAAAAGAAATCTACCACTTGAAGTATTTATTAGTGAAGATGCCACTAAAATCACAGGTAGGATAATGTATCATCCAGGATGTAACCAGTTGGTTGGTTTTGTTCCCCGACGTGATGAAAATGGCCTGCCTATTGTTGGAAGTTTCCCCGCTACATCTGCAGGAGTAATGTGCAAGTATTTTAAAGAAGAGAGCACGAGTAACTTTGCTTATGTTTTAATGGCTCAACCTTTAGGCGCCAAAGCTGCTCCTTTCTGTTTGTGTTTGTTTGGGACAGATAATAAGTTCAAAAGTACTGATGTTCTCAACATGTGGAATTGGCTTCTTGCGGCTACAGCAAGAGAAGGTATCAAAATTAGAGGCTTCGCTTCTGATGGTGATAGTAAACTGCTGCATGCCATGCGTTTCAGAACTTTCACAAGTAACCCAAAGTCAAACTGGACGTGGTTTGAAGCTGATAAATTAGTTGAGAATATTGCCATGCAAGATTTTGTGCACATTTTGGTAAAGTTGAAGACAAGGCTCCTTAAACCATCATGTGTTTTACCATTAGGGCCGAAATATGTAGCCTCATCAGGACACATTTTGGAATTGAAGAATAATTTTCCCAAGGAGCTCCATGGTTTGTCTGACAAGATTTTTCTTAGCAAAGATAAAATGAACTTTGAAAGTGCAGCTAAGCTCTGCTCAAAATCAGTCTCTGATTTGCTTGTAGAGGAAAACATTTCTTGCTCTAGTGGCACAAAAATCTATGTGGATATGATGCGTGAAACATTCTATGCTTGCGCGTCTCCTAATCTCACCCCTCTTGAAAGAATTGAATTAATTTGGAAATGGGTAATTTTTCTTCGTATTTGGCGTAAGTGGATTCTTGATTTTGATGGTTATACATTGCAGAACAACTTTATAACAGGTAATTCTTACTATTGCCTTGAGCTTAATGCTCATTCTCTAATACAGAGTATTATTTTAAATCGTGAGAATGAAACCCCACAACTTTTCAGACCATGGCTTTACAGCAGCCAGCCATGTGAGAGTCTATTTCGAATGTTTCGGGGCCTTTCCACAACATTTAATACAGTTGTCAATTTCTCTATGCTTGACATGATATACAGGTTGCGCCGCATTGATTATATGGCAGAGGCTTATGTGAATCTGAAAGACAAGTATTCATTTCCACGTCAATTGAGAGCTTTTCAGGCCATGGAGGGTCAAGAACATATATGTACTTCACTGCCAGAAGATATTGATATTGAACATGCAGTGCACCGAGCTTTTCAGAAGGCTAATGAGTGTGCTGTGAACATTAAGTTGATAAAACAGCCACTTCGGCAAATCCCTCCATCTACGATGGCCGAGACGATGGCTCGTGTTGTCCATGAGTCAACGCTAGAATCAGAAGTACTTAATGATGATGAAGAAATAGATAATGACATTGTTGAAACAAATGAAGACATTGGGGAGGCAGTGGAAACAGATTCTGAAGAGGAAAATGATATTAATGAAGATGTTATCCTCAGTTCATCAGCATTAAGTCTCAAAACGTATGATAACACTATAATAAGTCCTACTAGTCCTTTTGTTTGTGTGAGACTTGACAACGGTAGCACAACTGTGATCAAAAAGTCTACATATTGTTGGCGGCTGAGCTCTGGAGATACCAAACTGAGCAGTGACCGGCTAGAGAAGTTTAAATCTAAAGCAGTTCAACATCGCTCAAAAATTATCACTCATTGTAATGATAAACCCACTGTAGAAGAAGAAGTTTCCATTGGTAAATGGTATGCATTTGTTTCTGAGCAACAAACAGTAATCCTTGGAAGAGTAATATCACTTAGTTACATGTCTGGCTCTTCTCAGAGCAATAAGGCATATCACGGAAACACCGCAAAAGTACAACATGAAGGCAGAGAAGTTGGCTGCATGTGTTCCTGGTTTGTGATAACATCAACTCGCTCCAACCGCAACAAAGCCGTTCTCAAGGAGGTGTCAATGGACTTGCAAGGCTTTTACTCACTATCACAGTACATCTGCACCATACCAAGACCATCATATGAAAATGGAAAACTCCAAATGTCTTCTCGCATTTTACCCAAAATCAATGCCATTGGCAAAAAACGCATAAAAAAATAGTTTGTTTTTAGTTCAACCTTGGTGATTTTCATTGAAACTTTATATAAAGTGCAATTTTATTATTAGATGGTAACATATAACATTTATGTATGTTAATTTGTAAAAGTGAGTGTACTCTTGAGTGTACTTTTAATCTTTAGTCTGCTCAAAGTGCTAATTTTCTCAAATGTTAGTCTTTATAGAAGTATTGTACTTCTTTGTTATTTCTTGATTTTCAATGTGGTATAACTTTAGCTTAGTTACCTTGCGCATTAGTACTATGATACCATGATAGAAAGTAAAAAGTAAAAATGTTGACTGATTCGAATATTGAAAATCTTATGTAAGGATTAATATTGATCAGCATTGATTTTTTTTCATGCTTGTTAGACTGAACCTACTCTTATCTTTTAATGTTTAAGTGTTTGTTATGTTCCTCATTTACTGTAGTACTTTTGTTTTTAATTATTTACTGATCAACAAATTGTTGAAAGTACCTAAGAGCATGGTGATTATCACGTGATAGCATATACTGCATTAGATAGTAAGTGACTAAAGAAAGAAGATAAGAATATTGTGAAATTTTATAATTTTATTTCGATAGTTCTTCAGGCTTGATTGTAAGTAATCTTTCTCTGATCTCTCACATATCTATGACTGTGATTTTATAATCTAAATTGACAAAATGTGTACACTATGTTTGTTATCTTTCTATAAATAGATGCAATGTTGTTCCTGAAATGTTTATTTTTTTTTTAATGGAGCCATCAACTTAGGGATAAACAATTGACAATATATACCATTATCCAATTCAAAAATAGTTCTAAGTATATCCAGGAAGTTCTGAAGTATGTAGTGGGAAAAAGTTGTAATGTCATTTCCTGATAGCTCCCCATTACACTAGGTGGTGTCCGGCTAAACTCCTTGTAATATCAGTAGAGGGGGCGAGGTTATTCGACTATTTGTCACGGCTATGCTCAGGGTGTTGAGGCGCGGGTGTTCCACAAAGGTAGCTTTTCTTGGACGCCGAGTTGTCCTGGCCGCTTTACATATGAGTGTGGAGTTGAATTTAAAGAGTGCTTGAACAAGGGCTAATAGTGGGGCAAACTGCACAGTAGTGACGACTTTTATTTTAATGGGCGCCAGGCGGATAATAAAAGAATGAAGTTAAATAATGATTGATGAAGAAGCAATAGCAAAAATAGCTAAAGAAAAGAATTTACATAATATCCGCCGCCGTCACTAATGCATAGTTTTGAAAGTGATAAGATTTAAAGTTAAAGTTTATAAAGATTTATTGACAAAAGCAGAGTAGGTTTTATAAAACAGTAGCATAATATAAGGAAAACCAAAGCTAATCATAAATGTGGGGCTGGAACCCACGCGAACTGGATCAGATGCAATAATAAAATTATGAATGCCAATAAAAGTACAATACAGTAACAAACTGAATAGGAAATAGTATTGAAATACCGGAAATAGCATTGACAACACAGAAACATTGCAGCCAACGAATGAGAAAACTTCTAAGCATGAAACATTAACGATAGACATCAAAATAACATCTATGATGAAAGTATCTACATGCAGGTACGAAGATTATGGAGATAAAGTACAAATCTCATAGCTCGAAACTCAGATTTAATGAGAAATTAATAAAGAGAGCGCACTAGCATAGCGACTGAAGTAGCCCGGCATCAAGGGCATAAATAAAACAGACGAACACACTGTCTTAAATAGTTTATCATAAATAAATGAATAAATAAGGAAACCGGTTCAAGGCAATATTTTC
>NW_026267677.1:48479-53341 GCF_000697945.3 Frankliniella occidentalis
CGTAATATTACTTGATATTACGTAATATTACTTGATAGTACATGCTATTACATAATATTACTTGATATTACTTGATAATACTGACATTACACAATATTACATCAATATTACCGATATTACACATATTACTTGTAATATATATTCCTCCGTACACGGCCGAAGGGAGTTGACGACCCCTCGGAAAAAAGTGCTACTTTAGCGTGTTGCCCCAACCTTCCCCTACACGGCAATATTTATCCGAAACCTGTGCGGGTAAAGTTACGTCCGCTGAGTGGGATCCACTGCCCCTCTGCACACCACTTTTTGGGGATTCTGAACGCAGGACGAGGCTTACAGGGTACGGTCTACGATGCCGTGCTATACCTGCCCTCCCACCATCCCGGCCTCGCCCCTGAACAGAGTATGTTCCCGCATTTCCCAAATTGTTTGCAAAATATATTTTTTTCTTTTTCAACACTTTTGCCTTGAGGAATAAATCACTTTTGAGCCTGATAATGGACATAGATAGGGATGATATTTGGAATGGACAGCAGCAGGCAGCCCTGATTACAACAGAGGGTCCATTATCATTAAAATTATTAGTTGTAGTTTATTGATGTAGAGGTTAGGGACATCAAACAGCCAAATATAAAAAATAAAGCATTCCGGTAAAGCTGAAATGCAGAAGAATGCGGGGAACAAAGAAACGGAAATCGCTATGCTCTAAGATGGTGACTTACGTTTTCTTGTTCCCCGCATTCTTCTGCATTTCAGCTTTACCGGAATGCTTTATTAAATTATTAAGCTGAGGCAGTAGGTTTTAAAACTTTTCGGATATTTCCTACCTTTCAGACACATTTAAAAAAAATCAGAAATGGTTACAGATTAAAAAGGTATAAAAATTTGTCGACACGATATATCATTTCATGTCAGTGATTCGAGTGGGTGTCAAGGTTGTCCATCGTTGGTCCCCGACGTCACGATCCGAACCGCTTCTGTTTGCGTGGAAGCATTTCTTTTGTCGGTCAACTTGTGCCGACCGTCCTCGTCGGTGGTGATTTCCCCTCCCTGGAACAGGTAACGAGGTACAATAATACTGGATCCGACGCCCCTGCCCCTGGGTATTCGGGAACAATGCCTTCCGGCCCCAAAATTTGACAGACTCACAGCATTTGTCGAAGACTTATTACTCTAAAATTAGGGATATGAAACATGAAACTTCTGATGTTCAGATATTTGATGGTCTCTGGTGCGGTTACTCGACAAAATAAAACCGTGAGGAGAAAAATTTGTGACTTTTGGAGCCGAAGGCCAATGTACGATTCTGCCTTTTGCCCGACTCGGGTGTCGCAGCGCCGCAGGCCAAGGTAGATGCATGCGAGGCGCGTCGCACCGTAACAGCGTTTCGTGAGATAGCGCGAAGCCTGTTACGCGAGACGTGGTCTGGCGTACACTTACCTAGTTGGCTGAGCGATAGCGAAGCCTATTACTCCAGTCAAAAAGTTTCGTGTCTGTCTGTGTGTTTGTCTGTAATCACGATAACTCGAGAACGGTTTGAGCTACGTACCCTAAATTTTTAGCGTAGCTTTTTAGCATGAAAAGCAAGAACTGTATTGATTTTGAGCCCTCTAGCTGAAAAGTTGATCTGCCAAAAAAATCAACAACGAAAAACCCAAAATATTACTTTTATTTTTTTATTTTTTAACGTCTTTCTAAGACGTTAATCGTCACAGTAGAACCCTATGGACCAAAATTTTGTCCGTTTGGCTCTATCTCTAACCGTTCAGTCGCCAGAGGGCGATTTCCACACGAAAATGACCCCAAACCATTTAAATGTTGTTTCTTAGATATTTGATGGACCCTGGTGCGGCAACTCGTCAAAACAAAATCCTGGGGGTAAAATTTGTGTCCTTCAGAGCCGAAGGCCTATCTACGACTCTGCCTTTTGCCCGACTCGGGTGTCAGCGCCGCAGGCCTAGGTAGATGTATGCCAGGCGCGTCGCAGCGTAACAGTGTTTCGTGAGATATCGCGAAGCCTGTTACGCGAGACACCTACCTAGTTAGCCTTTTGAGCTCCACTATTCTTTCGCTGGGAAGACTAGATAGGCGAAGGATCGAGGCATCGACTTCCAATCTGAGTGGCTGCTGAGTGGGGAGCAGACGACACAACAAAACAGCTATTTAGTTTGACTTGACTGTGTCCTGCCCGTGAAACAACCGTCCTATGTGTGCCATATGAATGTCATGTAAGTTACATATATGTGCACCATACAATGCACATGTCACATGTATGCAACATGCGTTGGCCGTGCGTGTTGTACACGTGTTACATGCAAGTGCAAACATACATGTCGCCTGCCCATGTATGTGACACATGGCGGCCGTCCAATCACATGGGCACTTGGACGTTTCTACACGTATGGCAGAAATGCACACATATGGCCATGGATAACACACATGGTCGGGACATGGACACACGTATGTGACATATGTGCTGGTCTCCCCTCTCCGTGTGGCACCATGTGTGGATACATTGCACATGTATGGTCATTGGTAACACACATGGTCGGCGCATGGGCACACCTATGTGACATACGTGCTGGTCAACCCTATCTGTACGGTACCGTGTGTGGACACATTTCACATGTATGGTCACGGGTACCACACATGGTCAACACAACGACACATACATTTGACATGTCTGGTGGTTTTCCTTCTTCGTGTGGCGCCATGTACGGACATAACAAACATGATGGTCAAGGGTTACACGCCTATGCACACACCCCTCACATGTGTATTGAGCTCCACCGCCGTATGGCACATGCATAAGCCTCGCATGTAACACATATTGAGAGGCTGAACCCAGTTGTCGACCTACGACGGCCGCGCGACGCACGCGAAAGGATGCGATGCGCGGTGCTAGCCGCGCGCGCCGAGCGGGTAGGCCAGCCCGCCTAGCACCTCAGCAAGCGCGTTGCCTACGGGCTCTGGCGGTAGGCGTCATGTTCAGGAGTAGTGCTGGCGCACTTTGGCAGCGCGGGGTATAGCTCCGTCCGTGTGCTGCTGGCTACTTCAGCAGAGCTGGCCTCTGATTGGCTGTGATGGTCACATGGACTCAACGCGCGTCTCCATGGCTCCAGTTCATTAGTTGATCAGTGACATGATAGGGAACCAGAATTTGGAATTTAGATTTCTTCAAAATTAAGTGTGAAGTACAAGATGGAGATGGAAATAAGTAGACAGGTTCGTGAGATGGACGAGATAGCTGCTTTTTTACGCGTGAGTAATGTCAGATAAATATATGGCTATGTTTTGAATTCATTTTCTTTCGAAGTAGCTACTAAATTGTCACTTTTGGTAACAGTCAGAAATACGTCGACTCCAGAGGAATTTACTTGTGATTCCCAGGGAACTGACTGAAAGCATTGAAATGTTTCGTCGCACTGCCGCAGTCATAAACACAGAGTTGAATCGGCTCGAAGGTTAGATTTTCTGTTGTTTTTAAAATGATTCTTGTTGTATTGTTTATTCTGATAGGAATGGTTGAGTGCCTTATTCAAGATCTGGTTTTATTCTTTCAGAACTTCGCAAGAAATTCCGAGTTGCAAGGACCCCTAAATCATATTCTTCTTCGTCATTCCCAAGACCACCCAGCAGAGGACCACCAGGACCAGGTGCAGGAGGAAGCAATGCCAAATCTGATACGAGGCCTTGATTGAATGAAAGTATGTAATGCAAATAGCATTATAAATAAATTTTATTTTGCAAAACCACAAAATTGATTAAATATCATTTGCTTTAGATGTTCAATACATCACAAAGTATAACAACAACTTAAGAAAATAAAGTATAAAAAATGTTTTCAACTTTAGTTCTTTACATTACAATTGATGAAACTTATATAATTAAAACTTAAGATGAGATAAAAAGTTTACCAAAATCTATCACAGATTTATTGTTTTAAGTTAAGAATAAATCTTAAGTCATATCGGCAGATCAGTATAACATGACAGTCAAAACTAAAATATCAATATCACAGATTAACTTCATAGTGATTAGGTCGTAAACAAAGATAGTTGCCAGCTTTGATCACCTTAGTGATAATACTAGAAACTGGAACTAGAGTCAAGAGGTTGGAGTCTTCAATAGGTAATAAGTGTCGAAGTTGGTAGAAACTGTCTTCCAGAAAAAAAATGTCAATGTGCTTGATTTTGAAAACACTGATCAGACACAATATTTCACCTGAAGCTCTATCCCTAAGCAGATGTAAAATCTCTCCAAATTTGTTCACATCAAATTCCACTAAACTATTGGCTCTCTTCCTATGCTGGTCATACATTCTTGATGTGAAGATGTCTGAATCTGTTTTGATGCGGTCATATACACAATAGTCAGAAATACAATTTTCTTCTAATAATTTTTTTTCAGATGGTAACAGCTCAACATCAACAGCGGCACCAAGTTGTACTTTGACTTTAGGTCTACCAAGTCGTTCCAAGGAATTTTCAAGGACTGTTAGGCTCTGAATAATTTTGATATTATTTAACAACTCTTTACCAAGATGTTTAGTGCCATGCACATGAGAGGTAATGAAGCCATTATAGCTTTCAAAATCAAAGGCACTTGTAGCCCAGAGGGGGCCCCAACGCTTGACAAGAAGCGTGACATGTAATAAATTATGGATGTTGTAAGTATAGAACTTGTTGTGATACAGTTTACCCAAATCTCTCACAAAGCAACGCAACATTGCATCTGCCATATCCAATTCATTGCTTGAAATATCCTCCTTCAGTAATAGATATATGGCTGCAACAAGTAACATCCAGTGTTGAAAATATTTGGGTGGCAGAAACTTCTGAAATGCAGGCAATGAAAAATAAAGT
>NW_026267677.1:55396-57067 GCF_000697945.3 Frankliniella occidentalis
TCCGGCGCGTTCGCTCTCGCTCGCTGGTCGGGCGAGGGGAGGAGAGGTGGGGGGTCTTCTGCTAGGCACAGCGCTGGCTGTCTCCGTGTCAGTTGCTGGCGGAGGGGGTCGGCGGCGGCTGAGAATCTCGCCGGAGAGCAGGGGAAGTCAGATGGGTTGCCTAAGTGGCAGGCGCAAAGGGCACGGGGCCGCTGCACCCCTGACATATTGAGTGAGCGCAGGGAGTAAAGTAACTCCGCCAAATAACAAGGAATAACTTTATTCAATATCAGTGCGTGTGGACCCTACTATTACTCAATACAATTACAAACAGCCTACTGGGGTAGGATCCGCGAAGCAGGCCGCTAACCACAGCCTGCCGGTCTCGCTTCACCTACCACCAGGACGATGACGACGACTCGATGAACATGAACATGGTACAACGACCGACAGCAGCAGCAGACGACAGTAGAGGTTATGTTTCGCCCGGAGGCGAGACACCGATGTTACATCTTGTGGTTGTTCAGAGCGGAGCCCGTGGAGGAGGGTGCGACAGGGCCTTAGCCGCCCATTACCGCGGTCTTATCGACTGGCAACACCATGACGACTCAACACACGTCTCGATACACCAACTCAAGCTCGACTCCAGCGAGTGAGTACGTGACGAATCCTCAACACACTGCAACAATATCATAGAACCAAGAAAGTTACGAGACATAACATGGAGCTGCGATGAACCAATCAGATTATCTGTGCCACACGGTCGGATAGTTACCAGAATAACAGGAAGATAAAACAAGGCACGACGGCCAAAACACGGAAACTACCGTTGTTGCCGTTGTCAAGTCAGGTGCATAAGAGAGCGATCAGCTGGCGCCAGAGCAGCCAGGAAACCTCGCGGGGAGAAGAGGGAGAGACAGCGTGAGCAGCGGCACCTGGCGGCAACGAGAGGCACCTCGTCGCCGCCCAGCAGCGCGCCGCGCGCCGCTCAGCTGACAAGGGGCAAGGTAGGCCAGCCCGCAATACTGATGTGCATTGCGGCTGCCTACCCGCCAGGCGCCTCGCCACGGCCGGCTAAGGGAATGGCGAGGGTACCGAGTGAGTCCCCACGCGGCCGGCCAAGGCAACGCAGGGTTCACTGACTAAAAATGTAACGTACCCGTTACAAAGTCAAGTATTTCAGGGGCCTGCATGTTGCCTACCACCAAGGTGCACCTGGAGGTCAGGCAGGGTAGTCCGTCTGCAGCACGTTGCAAGCCTTGTTGTAGGAGCCGCGGGTGGCGGCGCGCGCGGCGGCCAGCTAGACGCGGTCTAGTAGTCAAAGATGAGGCGCACCTGTACGGGACGCGCAGCATGGGGGGCGAGGTGGGCGTGAGCAGCACGATGCAGGCCTTGATGTAGTAGCGGCGGCGGCCTCGGCGGCGGCGGTCTATGCTGCCCAACCGCTACCCCTATTCGGCGTGGTTGCTCTTGCGCCTGGTCCTAGTCGTGAGTGGCGAGTAATAAAGCGGCCTGAGGGGCATTACGAGAAAACCGCTCAACATAGACACATTTGGTAGGCAACGATAATCACTGATCCATCAAGCTCAATATTTTGTATACACGTCTTACTGTACGTGAGTAAAATTTTGCATTAAGATTAATAGAGTGAATATTACTGAATATTACTTGATATATTACGTAATATTACTT
>NW_026267677.1:57117-58125 GCF_000697945.3 Frankliniella occidentalis
TCGTAGGAAACGGGGACGGTAGACTTATCCCATAAACGGGAATCAAGAATCATGATGCACAAGCGAAATAAACTCATAAGAAGAGTATCGCAGATTAGCAACAAAACCGCCATCATGGTGGGAAACGCACAAACAAATTGCAACAGTTCAGTCGCCCTTACTAGGGTGTAAACAAAGCTCAAAACAGAGTTTAAATGCAATAAATAATCACGACACACACAGTCGTACACACTGCACTTCCGGCAATGACAACAAAAAGAGGGGGGGTGCTAATACTAAAATAGTAAAATTATAACAATAGTGCGGACACTCCACACTGTAATTACATCGTACAGCAGTTACACATACAATTAAACCCTTGGCCAAGGAAATAAATAAACTATAGAGTGCACTCACCAACGTATCGTCTAACAGCTACAGACAATACAACAATTTGGAGCATGGGGGCGCCTCCCACGTCCGGAGACAAACGGTACACAATCACGTCATCAGATGGTGACCTTGAGACAAAAGACCGTTGAGGGCGGGGGCCGTAACTCCCAGCACATCAGGGCTTGCACTGATAAACCAAGTGTTCAACTGCTCAACACTTGTAAGTGTGCAACCACAAGTTCAATACTTGCAAGTGTTCAATTCAGTAGTAGTACACTTGCAAGTGTCCAACTCGGTATTTGTGCACTTGTAAGTGTGCAACTCCTCTGTTGAACACTTCCCTCACAGTAAGCGCCCGATCTAAAGAAGTGTACAACAGGAGAGTTAAACACTTACAAGTGCACAAATACCGAGTTTAACACTTGCAAGTGTACTACTACTGAATTGAACACTTGAAAGTATTGAACTTGCTGTTGCACACTTACAAGTGTTGAGCAGTTGAACACTTGGTTTATCAGTGTGAAGGGGCCGAAACCCATGGTGGCGTGGTGGCGGTGGCGTGGCATTCTTCTTAGGCGTTGTGCCCTTATGGCAGCAGGGCGAAGTGGGGGAAGCCTAGCCCATCATGGCGACAGC
>NW_026267677.1:60528-61074 GCF_000697945.3 Frankliniella occidentalis
AATGGGACCTAGGTGAGAAAGTAAGCCCATGAAATCTCAAGACGGGTGCGAACTTGCTTCGGCCGGCACAGAGACGGTACGACGACGAATCTCAACCAAACGTATCAAAAGCGCCAGGCGCCGAAAAAGTGAACAACGTTACCTACAGGGGAGCGCTCTTCTGAATCAGTCTGCAGGCGTCCGAACACGTTGAGCTTTGGCACGTCCAAGGGGTGCTCCTCCTCGGTACCCTCAACTTCGTACTGAAAAGATAAGCACGCGTTAGAGGACACACACTGGTAGATATACCCTGTACGGTTTTTTACTCAATGTACACTTACTCCATCCCATGCCTCGGTCCCGAAAGACACATTGCGCACCAGCAACTGTTCATAGTGCACGCCTGCCTGGTGCCTTCTCGCCCGGTGGACCGTCCCCGCTGACCAAATGGAAAAGATTGGTCACAAAAACATATTAATCACAGTTGCACAAACTTTTGCGTCTGCCTACCCCCCATCGCCCTTGAGCTGAAGCCCCGTGTGCCCATGCGGTTGTCTTGACTCCTAC
>NW_026267677.1:63308-63769 GCF_000697945.3 Frankliniella occidentalis
CTAGCAAATTTGACACAACTATTTCGCTGAATGTCCGCTCGCTCTCGGCACTGGAGGCAGGCACGCACAAGTACCTCCTGGCCAGTTTCGCTAGCCGTGGAAATCGGTCGGCCTAGATGTAACGGAAACATTAGTATTTCAAACTTTAATAATGTCACGTTTTACGCGGCCAATCGACCGAAATTTCGCGAAACTCACTCTTGTTGTCTACCACGCCAACGGCTTTGTCCTATCGTAGTCCGCACCACGAGGCTCCTCGAGATACGCCTTCACCTCGTCTAGGGCTGGTCCCAAGGTGTCCTCACGGAACTCGGCATACGGGTCGTACTCGACCTTTTGCCTCTTGGTGGGCGCGGGCGCGGCCTCTGCCTCCACCTCCGGATCATCGTGAGCCAGCCCCTGCTCCATATCCGCACCAGTATCATATCTCTTAGTTTTGAGTAGAACTGTTAAACAGACCG
>NW_026267677.1:64807-65408 GCF_000697945.3 Frankliniella occidentalis
CTCAAGTCTTTGGGGCAAACTCAAAGATGACGTATTTAAGCGGGCCGAAGGCCCGCTACATCATTTGATCATGTTCTTCAGCAAATCGCGTGACAAAAATGGTCGGGCCGCAGGCCCGACCATCGCTGCCGGCAGGCCAAGCAGGCTCGGCCCCTGCCGAACGGAGTTGCCGGCGGAGCGAAGCAGAGCTGGCAACTTCGTTTGGCGGAAGGGCGGGCCTGCTTGTTTGTTTTGTCTTTCCTTTCTTTTCAACGTCTGCCATTTTCTTATACTTTAACACTAATGACTAAGTTTAACGTCTACAATGACAACCTACAACATAATAGTGCAGAGCAGAGTGAGACTGGTACAGGTGACGGTGAGGCTGCGGTGTGATCTGGGGAGTAATCAATCAGCTGTCCGTCTGCTCTGCACTGTTTTGATGCGTCGTCTTGTCAACGGAACGGAAAAGGGAGAGGAAGTGAGGTAGGGAAGGGTGCCCGGCCGTGGCCCGGCGGGCAGCGGCCAGCGCTGGCCGAGCCGAGCGGTGCGGAGAGGAGGTGAGGGAGCGTGGCTCGGGGCTCGTCCAACAACGAAGTTCGGACGGGAGTCCCGCTGCGAA
>NW_026267677.1:68138-68382 GCF_000697945.3 Frankliniella occidentalis
CGCCAGTGCGCGCTTCCCCAGCGTCCCCGGCAAGCAATCGCCGGGGAGGTAGGCGTCCCAACGCGCCAGCCCAGCGATGTCCGCAATCGACAATTTCCCTTTTTTCCCGCATAATCCCCCGGTTCTTCCCTCAATGTCCGCAATCGACCAGACCCGAGCCTCGCCCTCCCAGGTATGTCTGCAATCGACGGAACCCCGTTGAATTGCACTCCAACAGGTGGTCGCGGCGACATCACGCTCTGGC
>NW_026267677.1:68515-68800 GCF_000697945.3 Frankliniella occidentalis
TGATGATGCAAAGGACAGAGGCTGCGTACAAAGGGCTGTTTTATGAAGTCGAAAGAGATGTTAACAAGAAAAGGATTCGCATTATTCTCAATGCTTTTAAAATAAGGTTTTTCTAAATGATGTCCTGCCATAAGAGGTGGTTTTAAGAACCTCAATTTTGGTAGTATTTTTTTCTTGACTAAACACGCACTTTTACGGCCCTCTGGGTGAAAATTTTAAGGAGAAGGCTCTATCTCTGCCGGTTTGCATGATATGAATTGTTTTTATATTGCTGTAAATAAGCAA
>NW_026267678.1:0-393 GCF_000697945.3 Frankliniella occidentalis
CTCCGCCCCGCCACGCCCGGCAACACCGCACCGTCCTGCGCCCGTGGTCCTATGGGCGTCGTATGGAACCCAACCCGGGCGAGCCAGGACACACACACACACACACACACACATTCTAGTGTGTGTGCGTGAGGGTGTGTGGGAACATCGGCCCGGTCACGGATAGAGAGGTCGTCCTCGGCGGACTTATGTGTGAGTGACCGCGTAGAGGACGACATCTTGTGAAAACGGACACCCCATCTTCCCTCCCCTTTACCTTTTCGTTTGCATCCGCTTTTTCAAATGTTTACTTTATATGCGTGCGATGTGATTCGATGGTGCACACAAAACATCATCGGAACATGTACATTTTGAAGTCCACTCTCTCTGCGTTGCAAAAGCTCACAGGCTGGT
>NW_026267678.1:5018-5328 GCF_000697945.3 Frankliniella occidentalis
ATGGGAGTCGGGGCCGATGTAGGGGTAGAAATGAAGGGAGAGAGGGGGGTCTTGTGAAAATTTAATGGCCGACCCTTGGGGCCTTCGTGGGCCCCCGTCACCCAGGCGTCGCGACTTATGCCCTTCCCAGTGGAGCGCTAGTGGGGCGAACGTGCTTCGTGCGCCCCGCCTCGCCCCGCCACACCCCACCACACCCTGCCACGCCCCGCCACGCCGCGCTACGCCCCGCCACCGGCCGACGGACCCCTCCTCGGGGGACACTTGGAAGCTACTGCGCCCCCTTCCTCCATCCTGCAGCCCCTGCCCCTCC
>NW_026267678.1:10564-11595 GCF_000697945.3 Frankliniella occidentalis
CTCTCCCTCTCTCTCTTACACACACACCCACCCAAGAGAGAGAGAGAGAGAGAGAGAGAAGGAAGGGGGAGAGAGGAAAGGAGAGCACACCGGCGCAAAGAGGAGGGAAAAGGGTCTGATTCAGGCTCGTAAAAAGTGTTCCGAAACAAAACAAAATGTACGTTTGCGTCCCCGCGGGCAGGCGGGCGAGCTGGCCGTATCCTATACCGCTCGGCCAGACCAGCGCAAAGTTGGTGCGGCAGCAGTCCATATAGCCCCATCTCCCTCTCTCTCTCTTCCTCCTCCTCTCTGGCTCTCCAGCCCTCTCAGAAATCCGATCCTAAATACGGACCTTAAGCCCCTCAGTTATCGCAAAACATTTACGGCGGAGGAGGGGACGGCGGGCCCTGGTCCCGCCCCGAGGGGCCGCTGGCCGCCCCGGCCGGACAGCGCGGAGGGGGTGGAACTGGAGCTGGAGGGACGGGGCTGAGGGAACCCCTAATGCCTTACGCGGCACGGGTGTTTGGGTGCCGGTCTGGGTGACCTGGACCGACTCCCTTCGCGCCGAACACCAACGGCGTCGCTCTGGCAATCGTACATTTGCAAGGCCACCTGGGGGACGACAGAGCGATGCTCCGAGGACGCTTAGAGAGAGAAGGGGAGGGTGGGGGGCAGGCGATCGAGGGCCGGGAGAGCTCTGCTAGGACTGGAGTGATTTCAAAGGATTGGGGGCCCGGAGCGCGGCGTGGCGTGGCGCCGTCTTGGGAAGTCGAGCGCCCGGTGGTTTGCTTTGACGTGCAGCACTCCCTGGGATTGAGGGGGCGGGGACGCGCGGAGTGCGCAGCTGCGAGCCGAGGAGCGGGGCGCGCGGGGGTCCAAAAGCCGCCACCACCCGCCGCCGTGGAATATCGCCCGTGTTGGTTTATATTTATCTCGCGCGCCGGCCGCCCGCATGCGCACCGTTTGTTTTTGTCAGAGTACCGCTCCGGTCAGGCGCCGCGTAAATTGGGGTATTATGCGGTCATTGAGATCGTCGGCGGCGTGGTATGGGC
>NW_026267678.1:12294-12702 GCF_000697945.3 Frankliniella occidentalis
AATTAGGCCGCTATAGTGTCCGCGCTAGTTTTGTCGTTACGATGACTTGCCTCTCCTAACCACCCACTGCGCGGGTGTTCTTTACCCCCCCCCCCTCCATTCCCCTTCTCTCTCCCTCTCTCTCCCCCTCTCTCTCTCCCTCTCTCTCTTACACACACACACACACCCACCATACACACACATCGCGATGATGACGGTACCGCTCACTCATCACGCACCACCTCCCTGACGCACCCCGTCTGTCGCCGTCATACAATTTTCGGTGCTACTATCGTCAAATTACCGCGTGACGCGTAAATTAATGTATTTTTACCATATATTTTCCGCCGATGCCCAACTTCCCTCATTTGTTGCTGTTGTTTGGTAATGCATTAGCCGTGTGGATTTTTGCTCCTTTTGGCGGTCGCC
>NW_026267678.1:13138-15850 GCF_000697945.3 Frankliniella occidentalis
CCCTTCCCCTTCTCACTCCCTCTCTATCTCTCCCTCTCTCTCTTACACACACACCCACCCACCATACACACACATCGCGATGATGACGGTACCGCTCACTCATCACGCCCCACCTCCCTGACGCACCCAGTCTGTCGCCGTCATACAATTTTCGGTGCTACTATCGTCAAATTACAGCGTGACACGTATAAATTAATGTATTTTTACCGAGGGGGCAATAACTTCGGGAATCATGTGTACACCTGTCTGGGAATCATCAGGATGAAACTTGATCAAAATCAATAGAAATCGCTTAGAATAAGCGGGAAACTAGAGAAATAAGTACAAATCAGTCGAAATATGCGTTTTATACCACTAAAACTCCCCGAAAAACCTATGTAATAATTTTAAGCGGACGGGAATCACCGGGAATCAAGAATTTCGGGAATCATGTGTACACTTCAAAAGGGAGTTATTGCCCCCTCGATTTTTACCATATATTTTCCGCTGATGCCCAACTTCCCTCATTTGTTGCTGTTGTTTGGTAATGCATTAGCCGTGTGGATTTTTGCTCCTTTTGGCGGTCGCCCGGCTGCCGAGTTGAGCCCCCGTGGGAGCCGGGGGGGCTGCCGGGGGTAATTACCGAGCCAGCGTCTCACCTCGGGCGGAATCAATTCAGCGTGTTTGAATCGCTGATGAGGGCAACAATATTGTGTTTGCCGAGAGTTTTCGCGTGCAGTGTAGTCGCTCCATGGGAGGAGATGGTTTGGTTATATTGGGAAGGGTGTATCTTCTCTGGAAGGAGAGGGAGGCGGGGTCGAATTTTGGTGCAGCTCTGCAGTGTGCTGCCTCGTCTCTGACCCCGTTCTGTTGGAGATATGAATTCTTACTCCTTGTTCAGCACCCGCTAGAACATGAACATGGTCTGGTCGCCTACTGTTACAGTGATCACATGCAGGTTTAAATGTAACTCACGGGGCACGTCGTCGTAATCTTTTCTTAGTGTGCTCTCTCGCGTCTTGTCCTCGCTGCCCGCCCCGTGCCCCCTGCCGTGCCCGCTCATTGTGGTGCTTGTTGACCGAGCCATCCTGGCAGAGGTGAGGGAGGAGGCGCCCGGCAAACAGTAATTTTCCGCAGGGCTCTTTGTAGGGCTTAAGTCGTCCTCTCCGGCCAATGACAGACAGGTCCGATGGCCTCTCGAGGCTCCTTTAAATAAGGGCGACGGAGCTCGTGCAACTCGGAGCGGCAGACTCAAACAGAAGGTGTTTTTTATCTCTCAGATTTTTGTTTTCCCTCCTCCCATTTTTATTTTTTATTTGAAGAGATATTTTTTCGCACATTTATTGTCGGGAGAGAATTGATTTTGAGAAGAAGCGCCATCCTCTTTCAAATAAAAATAAACAGCAAAAGGTCGCTTTATTTTTGCAAAAGAAAGAAAGAAAGAACGACAGTAAAAATGACGCAGAGTGCGGCGCTTTGCTCCAGCAGTTCCAGGAAGGCGGCGGCCGACCGGCAGGCCACGCCTGTTATTTTATTTGGTTTGTCCTGACCAATTATGAGACCGATAGATATATATGAGGGAGGTCGGAGGCTGAGGACAGCCGTGTCTTTTTGCGTCCGCCGGCTGCTGGGCCTGAGAAACTGTTTACCTGCACTGTTCCTCATTTGGCAATGGAAGTTCAAGTTCCTTTTGTGGCAATGCCGGTTTGTGGCAATAGGACATTTTCATTACCTCTCCACCGGCAAAGTGTTGTCCATTGAGAACCTAACGGCATTGTGGGCAATGTAATTTTCAATGTTCGGAAAACGAGCGAGAGCGAAAAGATAAAATAAAAGTATCTTCAAGTATTGAGCGTAAATCCGTTCTTTTAAACCTGTGGCATTAAATCTCAATTGTTAAATTTCGGCCTTACGGCCAAAACGTTTGGCGATGGAAGTGTTACACAAATATTTCTGCCGTGATGCGGAAGAACTGGGTCTACGTATAAGCACCGTGACCTTTTCATTGTCTGTCACTTGTTGTATTGGAAGTTCCTGAAGTCATCTTGTGAAGTTACTAACTTCCCAACGTCACTTTTAAAATTTCCGATGTACCCGACGTCAACATGTTATGAAAGTGACATGACATGCACTGAAAATGGGCGTGCAATTTGATTAAAATTAATGTTTACTGCGTAATGAGATTTAAAACGTTTTTAACAGTGATTCTTTTCGTTCATCGCCTAATCGCAAAATGAAGTGGCAATGAGGAATACCACCCGATTGCACGGTTGACCACTAGGAATCCTAGAGCGACAGTCGTAAAAATTTCACCCTATTTGAGTGATGATATTAACCGATGATGTTGTGATTACACTGTAAAAATTTATTGTGAAGTTACAATAAATATCGTGACAAGACATTCATCTCGGCCTATGGAACGATGACTCCCTTGTTTAAATGATAATGACAAATCAGTCGTCTATCTGTATGAAACAAGCGTACAGAGGTATGAAACAAGCGTACAGGGGTGGACTATTGCAAAGGTATTTGTTTTGCCGTTCGATTTTTTGAATCCGTAGAAGAAAATTCGAAAACAATACACTATAGTCGTGAAGTGGAGGGCTATGGGGATTATCGACGCTGGCATAACGCCGTGAATAGCCTATTAGCTGCTCGTGAATGATGTGGTGTATCGTGTAGGTGTCTGCCACTCCACGCCCCGCCCCGCCACTTTGACGGGCAGGTATGGCA
>NW_026267678.1:15900-17308 GCF_000697945.3 Frankliniella occidentalis
GCCTATTAGCTGCTCGTGAATGATGTGGTGTATCGTGTAGGTGTCTGCCACTCCACGCCCCGCCCCGCCACTTTGACGGGCAGGTATGGCAGGTAGAGGGGCCTACGGGCGCGGAGCTATTAAATCACTCTGCCTGGCATTTCACTTTCGTCGGGTCCGGGGCGGCGCGGTGCGGCCCGCGGTAGAGGAAGAGGAGGAGGAGGAGGAGGAGGAGGAGGTGGTGGTGGTGGTGACGGGCGGGTGCGACCCGGACCAAAACGGTAGCACTCATTTACATGACCGGCTCGGGAGGAAGCAGTGCAAGTGGCCCTGCTCGAGCGGCCTCCCGGTGCCGGCCGGGCCCCTGGTGGACGCCTTGATGTAACCTCCGGCCAGACTTTGTGGAGGGTGTGGCTTATCCGGGACTGCTGCCGTAGCCGTACTGCACTTTGCTCGGTCGTCGGTACCTAAAAGGCAGGAGCTGTCGTCCGCCTCTCTCCCTCTTTTCTTTTGCTCCTTGACATTGTGTCCAAGTCGCTGTCGGTGGCCCAACCAAAAGCGACAAGACTGACCAGCGAAGGCCAGGCACGGCCCCTCGCGGCGTGGCGCGTCCGGGTCCTGGCGATGTATTGGCGAAAGTCTGCCGCCCCTCCCTACTCCCACTCCCCCGCGGCCCCCTCGCTCCCGTTCGGCATTGTGGTTTGGCACGGCGGCGCATGCAGTCGGGCCCCACGCATGTTTCTCCTTCTGACGGCATGGCGCCTGGTACACTATGGGACTATAGGTGCCTAACACCCCAACACTGCTAGCACGCTGCCTGGCCTGGTACTCTATGGGTAGTTATTGATTGTGCCTAACACCCTAACACTGCGAGCACGCCGCCTGGGTAGTAGTGCCTCCTCTAACACCCTAACACTGCCATAGTGCGCCGCCTGGTAGTGCTGGTAGTGCTTGTACAGAATGTACAGTACCGCCAAACGCTGGATTCTAAACGCAGCCATTCTGTTTTCGACAGAGTCCGTCCGTCAGAGGAAAAAAAATACATTTTCTCTCCCCATGGCCCCTCTCCCTCACTCTCTCTCTCTCTCTCTCTTTCCCTTTTAGACGGTAAATCCAGCTGTCTCGACCCGAAATCCCCCCCAAAACAGCATAGCGAGGCGCTGCGCCACGCCGCGCACACCGGCCCTGATAACATGGGAACCAAATGGTCTGGTCGCCTACTGTTACAGTGATCACATGCAGGTTTAAATGTAACTCACGGGGCAAGTCGTCGTAATCTTTTCTTAGTGTGCTCTCTCGCGTCTTGTCCTCGCTGCCCGCCCCGTGCGGCATGCGAGGGTGGGGGGCAGGCGATCGAGGGCCGGGAGAGCTCTGCTAGGACTGGAGTGATTTCAAAGGATTGGGGGCCCGGAGCGCGGCGTGGCGTGGC
>NW_026267678.1:22223-23080 GCF_000697945.3 Frankliniella occidentalis
CTTTCCCTGGACACATGTCTGGCCGGTGAAACGTTTCCACTAATTTCTTAATTAGAATGTTTTCGCTCTCGTGTCTTTGACGCCGTTTTAAAAGAAGTTTCACATTATTTTTCAAGCGCTAATGCATCTTCTAGCAAAAATATTTTAACTTCTGAAATGCCTTTCCATAGCCGCTCGAGAAAAACCGGATGAAATTTTGTAATGTTAAGAGGATCGCCCTTTTTGAATCATATTCACCGAATACTCCGAGCATCCTCAGAGCAAGATTTTGTAACATCTTTGTGGAAAACTTCACTTCATTGGGTAAGGACCGCGTAAATCATATGACTCAAAGAGTGAACAAAATAATCTCACTGTGAGTCATATTCACCGAATTCTCACTCTGGCTGTCATTGGTGAGCCATGTTTCGGGGGTCACTGATTGCGCCCTCCCTCGCGCCCTCCTGAGAGCAAGATACCGTACTCAAGAATTTCAGTATAGTTAAGGTTGGTAATAATGTTTGTGCTGCCTAAATTGTGCTGCTTATGCGCAGTTTTTTTATGTTGGACTATGGAACTGTGTCCACCATGTACTTTATTATTGTCATGTATGTACAACTTTGACAACGGCACATCTAACAGTGTGTGCATAGCACACTTTTTAAATAGCATGCCCGGACTTATGCAAGCTCAAAGTTTCGTGCTATAGGCTGCTTAAGTTGCATATTGGACACCCCGAATGCATTTCGCGTGTATTTTCTCCCCCGCCTCGAGTACGCTGGCCTGGCGGGGCCTCGGCTATATTTCTCTATCCGCTATCCTCCAGGGCGTGACTGCGCCGCGCGCCCTAGCCGAGGTACTCACTTCGCACCCTGCCG
>NW_026267678.1:27720-28386 GCF_000697945.3 Frankliniella occidentalis
AATTTAACGATCGTCCTCGACTTGCGTTTGAGAGGACTAAGGCCGGCAGGGTGGGTGGGGACCAGGAGTGTCGTGTACTCTGTGTTCAGCACTGCAAACTCTTGAGTGAGGTTTCAAAATGAGTGAGATAATTTTTCCTCGCGGAATCAAAACGAGGGCTCGCCCTATTTGAGTCACATGCACTAAATCGTCAGTCTAAGAGAGTGAGATATCCCTGGGCCACGGCATTGCGCAGCACAGCGCGATACCAGTAAGTTCGTCTGAGAATTGCCTTTAAGAGGGCAACGTTCAGTATTTCCTCAATGCTGCAGTAAGTACAAAAAATTGTTAAAATGTAAGATAAATGAGTGTGATGAACGGACAAAACTCGTGGTTTTGCCCATATACATGACATTTACACTGTTAAAACCCTACGAAGCAATGCTCTGCAATTTCGAAGGATTTGGATCCTTTGTAAATAGGAAGCATTTTTCTTCGCAATTGCAAAGCATTGCTTCGCAGGATTTCAACAGTGTCCACTGAGAGTACACTTTTCCTCTATATTTTTGCTCTTGCGGGGAGGTGGTCGCTGATGGTCATGAGGAAGTGTCGGTCAGAAGGACGGGCCGCGCCCGCGACACCCACACACGCCTGCCCGGCGCGGCCTGGCGCCCCCCCGCGGCGAGC
>NW_026267678.1:28436-29415 GCF_000697945.3 Frankliniella occidentalis
TTGCCAAAAATGTGCTTCATTGCTGACCCAGTGGCAATGAAGGCGTTTTCATTGCCATGAAATTGCGATGATCATTGCAAAACAAAAAACAGTGTGTGACGAATTGACAAAACTGTCGTGGTTTGCCCATATATATGACATTTACACTGTTAAAATCCCACGAAGCAATGCTTTGCAATTTCGAAGGGTTTTGATCCTTTGTAAATAGGGAGCATTTTTCTTCGCAATTGCAAATCATTGATTCACAATTGGAAAGCATTGCTTCGCAGGATTTCAACAGTAAGCACTGAGAGTACGCTTTTCCTCTATATTTTTGCTTTTGCGGGGAGGTGTGCTCGCTGATGGTCACGAGGAAGTGTCGGTCAGAAGGTTGGGTTGGGCCGCGCCCGCGACACCCACACACGCCTGCCCGGCGCGGCCTGGCGCCCCCCGCGGCGCGGCGAGAAAAAAGGACCCGCACGGCTCTTGCTTTTGTGTCTGCCTTTCTGACGGTACATGTGCGTAGAGGCTCAGGCATGATGAACTTACGTTCGAACTTGCCGCTTTGTTTGGTTCAAAAGGCAATAACCTGAAAATTCAGGTTTCATTACTTTTGTTTATTTTTTCACGAGTACTTCTCAGGAGGATGGTATAAGGCAGAGGCGGGCGGGCCCTTGTGCAATGTCATCATTATTTTTATTATGCATTCTGGGCGTATAGCGCGCCACGTTGCCCCCGCTCCTCTCCTGCGCGCCCAACCCCCCCCCCCGTGGTGGTGACGGGCGGGTGCGACCCGGACCAAAACGGTAGCACTCATTTACATGACCGGCTCGGGAGGAAGCAGTGCAAGTGGCCCTGCTCGCGCGGCCTCCCGGTGCCGGCCCCTGGTGGACGCCTTGATGTAACCTCCGGCCAGACTTTGGAGGGTGTGGCTTATCCGGGACTGCACTTTGCTCGGTCGTCGCGGTACCTAAAAGGCAGGAGCTGTCGTCCGCCTCTC
>NW_026267678.1:30725-31606 GCF_000697945.3 Frankliniella occidentalis
CTTTTTTCGTTTGCTCTCTTCTTGCCGCGTTGTCTGCGTTTGCTTATACGCGTTGACTCGCAAAACAGCGAGAGAGACGGACCCGTTTGATTGGACGGGGGAGGTGCGGTGAGCCCGCAGTGTTGTTGTTGCGTGCCTCGGCAGTGCCTCCCCCGCCTCTAGCTTTTGATTTTAGATTAAAGCCAAATCCTTCGGGCTGATTTATCGGGCGGGCGGATGTCGGGGAAGGTGCGGCTTGGCGCGGCGGAGGTGGGGAGGCGATGGAAGGCGACCGAACGAACGGCCGAGGGGGGAATTCACTTCCCCGATGAGCCGAGTATGCTGCTCCATCGACCGCGGCGCCGGCGTCCTGAGAGCTGAATATTCAAGTGCGGTCCAGGTGGGGGCGGCGGTGGTGCTGGTCCGTGGGAGCGCCGCCGGACAGCCGCCGGAGAGCGCTCAGGAGGAGGACGAGATGGACTTGACGATGTGTCGGGCAGGAATAAGTCAGTTGAGGCCGGAGAGCGCTACGCTCCGCCCAGCAGCGACGCTCGGCCTCGGCGCTGACAGGCCCCGTCTACTCGCTGCGCTGCAGCGCGACGCTCATTTTCGAGAGCGTCGCGGCGCTGCGTCTGTCTCGCTCTCTTTTCCTCTTCTCTAGCACTCTCTCTCTCTCTGTCACTCGCGTTCACTCGCACGGGCTGGCGTCTCTCTTTCCACTCCCGGGGTAGTCATGCATATTGAAAGCGGGCGTTGTCGGGGTTGACTGCGCCGCCACTGCTGCCGAGAGGATATTGTAGATTTCCCATTTTCAGGACACTTCTCTCCTCGTCGCATAATGGGGGGAACGACAAGCAGGTGAGAAGGAGAGAGAGAGAGCGAGCGAGATTTGATGGGTATTT
>NW_026267678.1:31656-32463 GCF_000697945.3 Frankliniella occidentalis
GTTTATCACAACCTAAAAAAATTTACATTCCCCAGAACAGTACATTACTTTCATGAGACACTCGCTGTTGATTTGTCGTTTCTCCGGCCGGGAGCATTGACCGTTGTTGTGAGGCGTGTTGGTGCCGGGTAGAGCCCTGCAACGAGCGAGCACTGAGAGCAAGCGCTCGCCTCTGTCGCCGACCGCGCCTAATAGCTCTCGTTGCTCGCAGCCGCCCTCGCTTTGCTCGCTCACGAGCTACCACCCGGCGCGAGCAACGCGAGCAAATTTTGCTCTCTGGTAGCTCGTGCAGTGGCGGCGCGCGGTGCGACGGTGCGACACGCACGCTCGGATGCTGCGTCGGACGCGGGCAGCGCCAGAAGTAGGCGCGCAGCCTTGCTCGCAGATAGCTCGTGAGCAAAGCTAGCTCCTGCCTCTAAGTGCCCCGCTCCGCCGACCTGGCTTTTGCTCACGGCGCGTGGCCCTATGAGCAACTTTGCTCACAGCCCCGACTCGCAGCGCGTTGCTCTCAGTGCTCGCTCGTTGCAGGGCTCTAGTGCCGGGGCGAGGCAAGCGCGCCAATGCTAGCGCCTGCAACGCGCCGGGTAGGCCAACCCGCCAAGGAGCCATGTGGAGCCGGCGGCCCGCCCTCAGCCCCCACCCCAAGTGCAGCGGCTCGTCCAGGACGCCGGCTGGCGCCCCGTGGTAACCCTATCACTGTGGGGGACACTGCTTCCAGTCTTGCTCTGCCTCTCTACACTGACGTCCTCTTGACCTATCGCATCAGTTGATTGACAATACTGAGAACGTTTAATGAAAGCGAGTCGC
>NW_026267678.1:37308-38193 GCF_000697945.3 Frankliniella occidentalis
AAAACCATGGTTTACACTGTAAATACTCGATTGAGGAGAGCGAGATCATAGACCCCAAAAATCTCGCTCTCAGATCGAGACTTATATTTCTCAATCTACCATTCCACTGAATGTGGAAGAAAGATAAGAATCAAAAATCTCCGGAAATAGTTCCAATACAGGATGTAGATAATATTTGCGCACTTCTGTGACACACCAACAAGTCCTGAATTATTATTTTCGTCAAGTAAAAAGAAAAGGTCCAGAATTTGATCTACTGAATTCTGTTTTCGGTGCTTTTGGATTCTTTTCTTTCTTCTTCCCTATTCGGTGGGATGGTCTTGAGTCATAATTCAAGGTCCTCACCCTATGTGAGTAAGATTCCTCACTGTAGTTGGGCGAGGTTAGAAAAATCCCACTCTCTTGTGGCGAGAATTCGGTGAATATGACACAAATAGGATGAGTACGGCAGGGCGAGCCTAGAAGGTCTTCTCTTCGATCGGGCGAGGAAAATGCTGCTATGAAGTGGAAGACGGGGGTAAGTCTAATTAGCACCATGACCCTTTAATTGTCTGTCACTCGCGTTTGTTGTATAGGAAGTTCCTGAAGTCATCCTGAGAAGTTAGCTTGTACTCTGAGAACTATCTTGCAAACGTCATTTCGGGAACTTCCGATGTAGCCAACGGCAGTGACAGATGATTAAAAAGTGACGGTGCTAAGTGGACTTACCCCCTTCTTCCGCTTCACGGCGGAATTGTCCACTTATTTCGAGCAGGAAACCTTGTCCAGGGTTTAAATAAGGTTTGTCATTAGGACTGCCTGCAGTTCCAGCCGCACAAATAGGCAGCCCACCCGACTCGACGTATGGACCCGGCGCCTTGGACAGAGGCAACCCATCCGGCATGG
>NW_026267678.1:39289-40826 GCF_000697945.3 Frankliniella occidentalis
TCAGCCGGACCCTCCCCTCCCACTCCCCCTCCTCTCTTGCCCTACTGCCCGCACAGGTACACAGCGAAGAGAAACACAGAAAATGTAAGGTATACAGAGAAATTTCATTAACGATTTCAAAATGAGCAAATGCACAAAGCTTAAATAACCAAAAACAAAATAATAAAAAACAGGAAATATAAGACAAACACAAAAATTTAATGACAATTCATTTGGTATTGTAAAAGTGCTGGGATTGCTTGAAGTTGAGGTTGAAAGTCTGCAAACAGAAGAAATTAAAATATTAAGAAACTTTCAGTTCTTATAAAGCACATTTGGAATATCATGTTACACAAAAACAATGAACTTACTAGGAGTGATATTGAGCTGTGGGTTGGGGTAGGTTGATGAGGTTGAGGTCATAGCTGTGATAAACAGAGAAACAAATTATTACTAAATTTTTAATGCTTAACATTAAGTACAACCTATTTGCCAAGTTTGATGAACATTGGCCATACCACTTTTGAGTAATACACTTTACCGTTTCTGAATTACAGTTCAACCAAATATTTTTCTGACTTGGCAAGTATATTTTTAGAAAACTGTTACTGGTGGTTGAAAACTATTTTTACAGAGTGTTATTGTTTGTGAAATAAAATTACATCTTGCTACAAGGCTTCACTTCAGTACTTTCTTTAGTAAGGATCTTACGCAACTTTAGTTCGAGTAAAATGTTTCCAGTTACATTGGGTGTTATAAAAAATATAGAATGTTCTAACCCAATGTGTTTCTAATCAATTGCAACATTATTATTAAGAAATTGTTTCAGATTGTTTACCTGGAAACAATTTCCAAAATATAATGTTGCAAATGATACCAATAACATTGGGATAAAACTTTCTTTTTTTAAACACCAAATGTAACTGGAAACATTTTACTCGAACTAAAGTTGCGTAAGATCCTTACTAAAGAAAGTACTGAGGTGAAGCCCTGTAGCAAGATGTAATTTCATTTTACAAACAATAGCATTATGTAAAACTAGTTTTCAACCACCAGCAACAGTTTAAAAAAAAAATACTTGTCAAGTGAGAAATGTATTTGGTTGAACTGAACTTAAGAAACGGTAAAGTGTATTACTCAACAGTGGTACATATGGCCAATAATCACGAAAGATGGCACATAGGGCCTTGACAAAATTTAATTCTAATAGGAGGCTACTGTTAAAAAAAATTACATCATAACTATGAGGATCTCACTTTTATAGACTTTTTATTGTTCCTAGACTTTCTGTAAAAACTTTGGTCCGTAAATAAGGGCACGCATGCTGGTTTAATACCCACTCATCCGATATTGTATTACACTCAGAACTTTAAGAGTTCATGTGAAAAATATATTTAGTTTTAAAGCTATTTAGTACATCTCACTCCAGTCTTTCATAAATAACTGTTCACTTCAAAAAATAATTTCAAATTGTGCACCCACAACTGATTATACAGATGGAAACATAATAGTCTTTAACAGGTAAATATTTTTGTGAACTCACCGCACTTTAAGACTT
>NW_026267678.1:41400-44465 GCF_000697945.3 Frankliniella occidentalis
TCCGCCTCGGGCCACTTCCCTCTGCTTGCTTCCGCGACGCAGCCGCCACCGCGTGGCCGCGGACGTGCGGCGGACATGGGACCGCGAGGCCAAAATCGGCGCCCTCGACACCAGGTGACGCATACCCCGGCGTCGACGTTCAATTGAACTGATTTGACTCGAAAGAAACCGTTAGAGAACCGCCGCGCCGGTGGACGCGCGGGCGATCACTGCCCTCCGATCGATCCTCCGCTGGCGGGGTCCTACCCCGCAGCCGCGGCTCAACGCGAGCGTCCTGTCCGCTTTTACAACGAGGCGGTGATGCAATGATCTCTCCAGCTCATGACGACCAAGCAGGCACCTCTTTTCACCCATCAACAATATATGTGCCATGCTGACGTTCCGGTAATCACTGTAATCGCCTGCTGACCAGATTCGTGAACACAACCGGGCCCGGGCCGTTGGACAAACGCTATTAAATCCGATGTAACGGGGGGACTTTTCCGTGGAATCAATACAGACGTTGATTTAAATTATGAATTGCGTCATTAGCGGTTTGGACTTACGTTACGCGGCCGGAACTGGCGACGCTCTTTTCATTTTAAAGGTCTGCCACGCTCCAGACGGAAAAACTCTCCGTTCTTGACTAAAATAGGGGTGACCGACAGACAATAGCGATGAGGATACAGTATAGTGAGACTAAGTAGCGGTCGCGTCGGTGGTCGGTCCCGGCTGCGTCGTCGCGAGGTGCGAGGCGCGAGGCGCGAGGACGACGTGCTGCTGGAGCTGGACGTGCCGGCTGAACGCTGGACCCCTGGGCGCCACGCGCACCCTGCCCTGCTCTGCCTAGGCTGTGCCCCGCGGGGGAGAGATGCCCTCAAAACCCACGACCACCTTATCAGACGCGAGTGACCGACTGCCCTCCATAGCCGCCGTGGCTCCATGGCGAGTTTTCTGACCGGCTGGCAGAGCGGCGGACTCCAGCTCCAGGCCGGCCTGGAGTGCGGACTCCAGGGACTCCCGGGCCCCGCGTCACAGGGCTATGGTGGACGGCCGTGGCCCTCCGCGCCGGTGGAGGACAGGTCCATGCCCCCGCCTCACCAAGTAAACACACAGGGATCGGCTGCCTGCGTGCGTGAGCTTTGCTCGGACTGTTCGCCGATGTTTTGCTCACGAGGTCGGCTAGAACTGTCTAAGTTAGAGGAGGACTTCACCAGGAAAAAACAATTTCACGTAAACAGAAGACGGGACGCTTTTCGTGGACTTGGACTTTGGTGGACCTCTCGACGACTCCAGTGTCGTTGCACACGTCCCGGGCCGGGAGGTGAGGTGACCCGACCCCGTACCAGGGTCTCCTACGGGAGAGCGGGGGAGGGGGGGGGGCAACGGCACAATATAGTCCTGCAAAATGCCTCGGTTGCAGGCCAAGAGGAAAAGCAGAGTCCTTGACTCGACCGCTTCCAGGAAATTCGCCACGGTTTTTCCAACGAACGCGTGACGCTCGTCGCTCAGCGTATCAATAAAGTGCATCGCCGGCGATATGTTCGCTTCGAACTTAAGCTCCCGACCCGTCCAGCCAACCATCGAACAGACGGGACCCCTGCCTCCCGTGAGAAAGCCGGCCCGCAGCCGTGTCTGCTCCCCGCGATTGCCCGGCGGCCAGGCCGGGGGGCCGGGCGCGGTGGTGCGGGGGGAGGGGGAGGCGCCAGGAGGACAGTTGTGCCGTCATCACCCCCATCCAGGCCATCTGCGTCACGGCGAGCAGAACTGGAGCCTGTAAACGATCCCACCCTCACCCTCTGGCCTGACGATCCCTCCGGCAGGTCCCGAGCGTCCCGAGGATGTGACCTGCCTGATGGGCTGGACTCCATCCCATGGTGGTCAATGGTCGCGGGATGCCAACAATGACAGCGACATGGGGAAAGTCCGACAATGGTTAGGAGGTTTGGAATACCGGCGGCGGTGCTAGGAAGAAGAGCACCGTGACTGCTAGGCGCTGGCGCTGTGCATCTATATCATCGCACCACGCACCACCCTCCCACCCTCCCTCGCCTCGCCCCTTCCGGCCCCCTATCCGGCCGGCCACACATTCTCCTGCAGGACGCGGGAGGGACCCCCGACTGTCCCCCTGCCCCCTCCCCGCCGCGGGGACCCCGCCCGGAGCGCGGCCGTGCCCGGGGCCCGGGGCTGAGTTGGGCTGGGCTGGCCGCAGTGCTGCCCGGACTTATAAAACGGGCGCAGAGCCGCGCGCACCAGTTAGACGCACCTCCCAGCCCCGCGCACACCAGCATGGCGCTCCTCCGCACCAACGCCATCGGCGTCCTCGCCGTCCTCGCCCTTGCCGCCTCCACCGCCCTGGCCGCCACCAAAATCCGTAAGTGCCGAGTACTTCTACCTTGGCGGGGGGAGGGAATTCCCTAAGAGAAAGTTTTCTTCTGCGCCCTGTTGGGCAGACGTGAGCTACGCGGCGTCCGCGTCTACGCTACTCTCCTCGTGGAAGGAGGCGTTTCGGGCAACACGGCCCTCCTGTAGGAGCCCGTCCAGGGCACGCCGGGGGACACCTTCACCTGCTCGGGGAGGGGAGGCGCACGCGCGTGACGCACGTCGCAGCAAGAGAGAGAGTGGCTCGCTCGCGCTGGCCCGCGTCCATGCTCCCCGTCTCTGTCGCCCCGCCGTGCTCATCAGCTCGGGCGACAGAGACAGAAGGTGATCATGTTCTCAAGGCACATGTCGCCCCGGCGTTATACGATCGCGTTGCGTTACGCGGCGAATCACATCGCTCGGCCTTTTATGTAATTGGGCGCACTGACTGCCCGGGCGTACAGAGCGCGTTACGAAAATGTAAGCAGGTCGGCCTCGGTGCACACGGCGAGACGTCACTGGCCGCCCCGGTCCTCACACGAGCGCGCGCGCGCGCAGCAGCATAGCCGCCCCGCCTCTTCCTTTGGGCGCCCCTCGGCCGCCTGCGCCCGGCACGTAAAGCAGAAAATGCATCGAGTGAGTGAATCGGCCGCGAGCGAGCCGCCCACCAAACAAGTCTAACGAGTTCAATCCCAGCAAGAGGTAGGTAGGAGGGGAGGGGGGGG
>NW_026267678.1:44515-52212 GCF_000697945.3 Frankliniella occidentalis
CACACACACACACACATACACACACACACACACACACACACACCACCTCTGGAGGGCGACACCGGAGAGATGACATGCACGACAGCACGACGACGGTCCTCATAGTCATAGTAGTTGTGGTTGTCGGCGGGGTCCCGGCGCCCGCGTTCAAGTCCCTCATGACGTTGCCGCGGAGGGTGTTGCTCCTGGCGTGCTGCCGCTGCAAGTGGTAATGACGATGGCACCCGCATTGCTACTAGGCTCACGCGGCACAGGGGGCGGGGGGCGGGGGACGTGAGAATTGGTGCTTGGCACAACGATCGCCACCCGACCGAGCGTTGGCCGCGACCACCGGTCCTGCCCGCCCCTACCCTGCCGGCGCGGCGGGCCCAACTCGATCCATCTCGCCCCCGCCCCCGCGGTGGTGTGGTGGTCGAGTCAACACCGCGCCGGGGGAGAGGAGGAAGGAAGCGGCGCACGGGCGTTCTTAGAAACAGAAAGCGACAAACGAGCGATCACGCCTCCGAGTTCCCAGTCAGTTCAACAGCCTCAAAACATATGCTTGACTTGACTAACCACGAGGCCTGAACCCGGGGAAAACGAGGGAAAAGGAGGGGGGCGGGGCGTTTTTAGAAACGGAACGAGCGAGCGAGAGAAATCGTGAACGATGCGTTCACGTCGTCAACGCGTGCCACGTTCACCTCGCTCTGTTCCTACGAACAGCCAAGTTCATCCTCTTTCAGGCTCTCTTAGCGCCTGATAGGAAGGCCACATCTTGCGAACCGTGCACGTGTGTACTGCGGGCTGGCCTACTCTGAGTCCCGCAGGCGCCGAGCTCCCGAGAGCCACAGTGAGAGAGACCGAGTTAGGCGCGCAGATTGGCGCGGTGAAAAGCGTTCAGCTGCAGTGGCCCGCACCGCACCACCACATGCCCCTCCACGGCGCGCTGGAGGCGCGATTTACTACCCGTGGCGGAAGCCGAAGGATACAAGATACAAGACCGAAACCTGAGAGCCTCTGCTTTTTGCTGCAGCCGTTCGTAGTAATGGAGGTGATGTCAATAAGGGCAGGTTACGGCGCTGAGTCAGAGTCGAACCCCCCGATCGATTCTCCCCCCCCCCCCTCCTCTTCCCGACGCCACTGGGGTCGCCGTGCTGCAGTGCGGAGCGGGTGGAGGTGGAGCGCCAGTCCAGTATGCGCCAGCGCGCGACGGCGTCGATACCGCGGGCCGGAGCAGGACGCCCCGTAAAGCCATGACCCCACTGCACCGTGGCGTTGAGGTGGACGCCGCCGTGGAGCGCGTCGGCCGGGGTCCGTCTCGCGCCTCGCCTCACCTCGAGCGGCTGCTATGCTGGATTAAACGTCATGGAGGCAGCTGATCGGACTGCTGAACTGTCGTCAGGGTCAGGTGAGGGCGAGGCAGGCCTTCGAGGATGCCGCTATCAACCCCCTCCCCTCCCACCTACCCTTTACCCCAGGTTGCGCAGACTCACACCCTCTTCTGTCCGCAGTGAGGGCGCAATGTCCTTCCCCAACGTACTGCCCGAGTCCAGGGCGTCGACGCCCGCGGCGGGCTCCTCCACGGTGGGGCGCCAGCTGGGGACGGCGGTGTCGGCCGTGATCTCGGCCACGCGCTGGCTGCCCGCCGAGGAGCTGAAGCGGAACGCTGACCTGTATCGTGACTGTGGCCAACTGCACCGCCGCTGCGGGCTGCTGGTCGTCCGGCTGCGCCGCCTGCTGCTCCACATCGCAGGCACGCCGCCCGCCCCGGAGCCGGGCATCCCAGGGTGCACCGTGGTCGGGAACACCATCGACATCCAGGAGCTGTCGGCGGCCGTGGACGAGGTGGTGTCCGTGTCCGCGGCGCTGGCCCGCGTCCGCGCCGCCGTGTCGCAGGCCGCTGCCCAGGTCTCGCAGGCCACCAACAGCGCCGAGGGCGGCGGGGGGCCCGGGGGCGGCGGAGGGTCGGCGCCGTGCGGCGCGGGCTGCGGGGCCGTGCTGGCCTACAAGCTGCAGTGGTGGCGGGGCCGCGTGTGGCAGGACCGCGTCACGCTGCTGCACCTCGTGCAGGCCATCGTCACCGAGACCCTCTCGCACTCCACCCAGCACCCCGACTGGCCCGGCTGGCGAAACATACTCCGGTACGCTGGGCGACGCTGGGCGGGGGGAGGGCGCCTGTGGATAGGCCGCGTGCCGAGTGCGCCCGTCGGGCGGGACTGCCTAGCAGCCGCCCGGCGGGCGCCGTCTGGCTGCGCAAGCGTGACAGAGGCTGTGCGTCTGTCCGCAGGATGGTGGCCGTGTACAACGACATGCTGGGCCTGGGCTCCTCCGGGGACGGCAGTGTCGTCGGCGTGTGCAGGAACTCGTGCGCCACCCTGCAGCACCCGCTGCGCAAGCTGTCGCTCACCAGGATCCTGCAGTTGTTGGCGCAGCAGAGGGCCGAGCGCTGCTGCCGCCAGCTGGTGCAGGGCCTGCTGGCCAGCTACCGGCCGCCGCACGTGCGCCCGTACCATCGCCACCACGACCCGGCCAACCCGGACAGCCCGGGCTCCAGCTGCTCGCCGCCTCCGGACGACGACAACTCGAGCATGGAGATCTTCAGGGCGCTCACCCACCACCTGTCGCCGCCGCACGGGCTGACGCCGGTGGCGAGCGACGCGGGCTGCGCCGTGGTGCAGGGCCCGGTCAGCGGCGGCAGCGCCGAGGGGAAGCTCGACCTGGAAAGGATCGTTCGCGCCGAGGACGCCCTTCTCGGCGGGCTCCTCCAGGCTGCCGTCCACCACGCTCCGCACCTCCTGGGCGCCGGCGCCGTCAAGAACTCCAAGACGACGGGTGAGCTGTAGTAGAATGGTGTGAGATAGAACGTGTCAGCTTGGAATAAAGAATGTTCCACGTCGACTACTTTCGTTCGACAGATGAAAAGCGGCCGCGCGGCGGGGTACGGCGGCGCGCTCAGCAGTACTACCAGCAGCTGCTGTGGGGTGAGGTGGGCTGCGTCGTCGAGCACGTGCTCCTGTGGTGGGGAGCCGGGAGCGCCCGTCGCGGGCCACTGGGCGCCGAGCCCCCCGAGCACTGCCACCACCTGCGCGCCTGGCTAATCAAGCTCACCAAGTCTTGTAAGTGGTGTGCGTGTTTTGGAGAAGAGTTTCGGGCTGCATCCTCAGCGACACTGACGCTTTATGTTTCCCGCACAGCTGCCGTGCCCGCACTGTGCCTCGGCGCGCTGCAGAGCCTCGTGGACTCGCTGGGCGTCCACGTCACGTCGACCTCGTGGGACGTGCTGTTCCGGCGCGCCATCGTCGCGGCCGGCCACCAGCACTGCCGCTCGCGGGCGCCGCGGCCGGGGGTGGCCCGCGGGCCGACGGCGACGGACGCCGAGGACGAGCAGCAGGAGGCGGGGCGCGGTGACCTGGAGGCCGGGGTGCGAGGCACCGCGACCGGCCGCCTGTTTGCCGCCACGCTGGCTGACCTGGTGGACCTGTCCAACCACTGCGAGGGCGACGGGCCCGCCAGCGCCGCGCCGCCTCTGGACGAGATCGAGGCCCTGCCTCTGGTCGAGCAGATACCCCTCCTCCATAGACTGGACCACTCGGTGCACACAACCCGGCTGTGGACGGCCGCCCGCGCACGCCTGCTGGCCAGCTCGTGGACGCTGGCCGCCTTCTTCCTCGTCAGCCAGCGCGACGTGGCCAACTGCCTGTCCGAGCTCAGCAGACTCAAGGTGCGCCTCCACACCGGACTGGCGCCTGTCACCGCGCCCCGCGCACCCGAAGCTCCCCGAACTCATAATTTTTAACTACTTTCTGTTTGCCAGCTCCGGGACCACGGCGACCTCCCTCGCACAGCCAGCGTCCACGTCACCGTCTGCAGCAAGATGAGGGCCAAGCTGGTCTCCGAGGTCAAGGAGAACATCAACAAGCTCAAACGCGTGCCGGAAGAGTCCATCTCGGTCTTGGCGTCCATCTGCCGGACGGTGAGCCTCGCCACGTTGCACATGATCTTCCCCGCGGCCCGCTACTGGCGCCAGAACGGCTCAGGAGGCATGCCCGAGTACGCCACCGCCTACGTCGAGGACTACTTAGGTGAGCGGACGGCACGACGCGTGCAGGTGAGAGGGCGTAGACCCCGAGTCTCTGTGGTATTCCCGGTCTTCCCTCCCCTGTGCAGAGCGCGTTCTGCGGCCGGTGCTGGCGGCGAGCGGGCTGCTGACGGCGAGCGTGCAGCTGACGGTGGGCGGGCTGGTGCTGCGCATAGCGTGCGAGTCGTGGCTGGACCACATCTACACGCGCCGCATCAAGTTCAGCGAGTGGGGCGCGCTTCAGCTGCTCACCGACTTCGGCGCCGTGCCCACCTGGCTGTGCGAGCGCGTGTCCCTGCCGGCCGAGCTGCGCGCCTCGCTGCTCCGCCACGAGGTGAGTCCCGGACCGTCCCGGACCGGAGAGCTATGCAGAGCGCTGTCTCACCCTTGTCATCTCCCGACGCCCGCAGGTGCTGCGACGCTGCGAGGGCGTCGGCCGCCTGCTGCTGCGCCGTCCCGGGGAGCGCGTCGCCATGTCCGGGCACGCCGCCGCCCCTGGCCCCTCCTCGACGGCGCACCCCGCCCTGGCCGGCAGCACGCCGGCGGGCCGCTTCGGCCAGACTGGGGACCAGGGCGGCGGCGCGGGAGGCAGCGCGGGGGGCGGCGGCTCTGAAGCCCTCATGCCCGCCGAGATGTACGTGCCAAACCAGGAGCAGTGGCTCGAGCTGCGCGCGCCGCGCGGCCCCGGCAACCGGGTGCGCGCTCAGGCGCACGGGCTGTGCGCCGCTACCCTCTGCTGCATGCTGCCCGCCGCGGCGCCCAGCTGACCCGCCGCCCATCACCACCCCCGCCGCGCACCCGCCTGACCCATACTTCGACTTTACGAAGCAGCAATGAGCAAGTTCCTTGTGTTGCCAAGCGGAACGTGGTATGTGTTTAATGTGTCATATTATTGCGTTACAAGGGGAATATTGGCAAGTATGAGAACTACAATGCAACCCCAGGGGCAGAACAAACAAAATATAACTTGTGTGACAGGGCTACGAAGAAAACAAGAGGCGAAGAAAATGCTACGAAAGTGTGTATTTAATTAAACACTTTGTATCAAATACGTCATAAAAATATATAAAAAATGATTGTCACAGCAAAAATGATTTTACATGCAAATTGAATGCGTGTAATATACATGCAAGTTAAAATCTGAGATCAATTATTCAATCAGAATAATTATAGAGGTACCTTACGTATCAAAAACTTGGAAAGTTCCCACTAGGGTACCAGACGATAAAACCACGTTAGTCGAAACAGTTCTTGTTTTTGCCACGGGATGCAAGGACCTGTTGTCTTTTTTTGAGGGTTGGGTTGCAGCAACCGATTGATACTGCCAATCGGTTAGTATGCCGAATATAGTTGATACTCCCGTGGCAGCGTCTTGTCTGTTGGGATCCAGTCTCTGTGAAGAAAAAGGAAACAGGTCTTTAAGAGAAAAGTCCTGCAAGGGATTCAAATATTACAAAGCATGCACTCTTCTTCACCTCATCCACCAGGGGAAGGTCGTTGGCTTCGTCGTCGTCCACAGGGACGTCCGAGAGTGTCTGGGACCACACCCTAAAACAAAAGATCATTTATCAACCGAGCGAAAGTGGATTATACAGGGTGGGTGATCCGCACCCTAATTTTTCTGGTTATGCTGTACCGGATTCATGCAAGAGGACGGGTCGGGACGGGTGGCATACTCGCACGGGGCCGTATGGCGCCATGGCCAGCGACGGTAGGCAAGCCCACCCGCGTGCTTGAATCCGGCAAAATATCAGCAGGAAAAAAAGACGACGCGCATCACCCACCCCCAACCCACCCTGTATAGCATAGTAGTTTCCCACTCGCTTTCTGGAAAAACTTGCTGGGGAAAACATGACGTATCCAGTTTTACGTACCATTCACTGGCCCGCTGCGCGCTGGTCAGCTCTGGCACCAAGGTAAGGAAGCCGCTGGAGGATTCTGGAGACAGTAGCCTGTTTCTTGGCGCGCTCTTCCCGCCAAAGCTTACGGGGCTGATGGGCCGGACGGGGGAGAAAGCGGTGGTGACTAGACCCTCCATGTCGTCAACGACGGTGCCCTGGGCGTCGTCATCGTCCTCGTAGACCTGCGCGGCGAGGTCCTCGACAACCCGCTCGGACACGCTGGTTTGTGCGCCGTGGTCCACGGTGGCGACCCGCTCGTCGATGGTGGCCTGCGCGTCGTCGTCGTCGTCGGCGGCGGCGACCTGCGCGTCGGTGTCCTGCGACGGCTGCGAGGGCTGACTGGCCGACATGCAATCCGCGTTCGGCGAGCCGGGCGCCAGGACGCCGGGCGTGGGTGACGGCGGGTCCACCAGCTCTTGCGAGGACTGCGAAGGGCCAGATGTCGCCGAGGTCTCCGTGGCCGCGGGGCAGAGCCTCTTCCGCGGGCTCCGGGTCGCTGGCGGGCTGTGCGGCCGGCGGGGAGCCCTGCTGCCGCGTGAGGACGTGCTGCACGCGCTGCAAGGATAAGAGCGGTCAGCCTCAGGGCGCGTTGCAGGAAGACATGCAGCATGCAGCTGGGGGATGAATCGGCGCTGACTTACCTGCGCGGAGGCGTTGCGCTCGGGGCAGCGGTGCTGGGCGGCGGGGCGGCTGTGCTGGGCGCCGAGGCGGCGGGTTGCTGGCCGTCAACCTCCACCACGCTGTCATAATGCACGTAGACCATTTGTCCGTCCGCGTCCGGCGCGCAGCGGTAGGCGAGACGCAGGGTTGGGGGCGGCGCGGATGGGCTCGTGCCGATGGTGTCCTGGCCGTCAGGGTAGTGGACCATTTTCGGCCCGTACTCCATCAAAACTTCGATGGGTGACGACCACAAATTTGCCACGGCGTATAAGGAAATGTGGTCGCCCCAGCCACCGTCCTCGACCAGATCGATGGAGTGGTCTAGGTCCTGCCTTTTATCGGCGGTGTAGAAATGCTGCAAAGTGGAGCGATTCTTTCGCATGAATCCGGCCACCTCGCGTCGGAGCTCGGCCACCGCGTCGTCGTCGGGGATCTGGTCGCGGCGATCCGGTGGCAGGCGCTGGTGGAGGACTGCCCGGTAGAGGCAGTGGCCATCGGCCGGGATCCTTTTCACCGTGACCGTGCCATCGTCACAGAGCATCCTTGTCGTGGCCTGGCGAACATAGAGAAGAGCGTTCGTCGGTCACCACACAGCACTTACGAACGGTGTCGTCGGTCAGTGAAACACAAACCCATACGCACCTCGCCTCTCTCCTGCTCGCTCCACGGAATGTCGCCGGACACGCCAACATCCGCCTCGTCGGCAGCGTCATCAAATAGGCGCCTGGAGCAGAAAGAAAAGTGAAAATACGGTCCTAGAGGGGCGGAGGGACGGAGGGAGGGACCAGGGTGGCCACGCAATTGGAGTTTTCAAATTCCCTGACTTTTCCCTGACCTTCCCCTGACTTTTTATGCAAATTCCCTGACTTTTAAATGTATTTTAAGTGGAACTTTTTGCCTCTCAAAGAATTGAAAATGCCACCGGAAGTTTGAAAACAACAATTGGGGCAAGACCAACATTCAATTTCCTGACTTTTCCCTGACCAATATTTTTTTCCCTGACTTTTCCCTATGACTTCCAGGTTGCGTGGCCACCCTGAGGGACGGAGGGAGGGACGGAGGGAGGGACGGAGGGAAAG
>NW_026267678.1:56631-59962 GCF_000697945.3 Frankliniella occidentalis
CCCGGACCTGTGCCGCGACGCTAACGGCTCATCGGGTGTAAAGGGCGCGGCGCTGGGCTGCGCTGGGCGCGACAGAGAGAGAGAGAGAAAGAAACGGGAGGGGCAGCGCGGCGTTGAGATTGGGGTGCAATCGGTCTGACCTCCTCGAGTAGTACACACGTGCTTAGCAGCACCGCTTGCCCGCTACTTCAAGCCGCGCCGCGCCAGAGCCCAGACGGACGCCAACCAACTTTGGTGGACGCTATCTGCATTTGACAGTCGCCCGTCGCACGCGGCCGCGAGCGAACGCAACGCCGCCATGGCCTGGTTCCTGACACTCCTCGTCGGGGTCGTCATCCTGGCCGCCTTCCGCGCCTACAACAAGTACACGTCGGGGCGATGTCGCTGCACGACCCGCCTGGACGGCAAGGTGGTCGTCGTGACGGGGGCTAACACGGGTGAGTCCGCTGCGTCACTCCATGTGATGTCTGATGTGATGCAGGTCGAAATGACGAGCCAAGTCAAAAAAACAAAACAAGTCGACGCTAAGAATTAAAATTTGAAAGTGCACTGAGAAAAATGTTTGGTCACCACGGCCGAAAAATTTGGTTGCTGTCACTAAAGTGACGTTCAATCTGCCCCCTGAGTCATAACCATAGAACGTTCTATCGTGCTGGCTGGAGTGTTTGGTTTGAGCGTCTGAACACCAGTTTATAGTTACGGCAACCAAAGTATTTTTCTCCGTGTGCGCCACCCCTATAATGATTCGTTCTGACACGAAAATGACGACGGAAAATGAGACACAAATAATGCCCAGGATCAGTCTGGGACTGCGGGGGTGCTACTGCCGCAAAAAGGATAGGTAGACAAAAAGCGACACATAAGAGGGAATGCCCCCGCGCCTTATTGCTGGGTGAGCGACAAGCTGACGCCTCATTGACAAGGAGCGATGCGAGCGATAAGGGTGTGAGTGTGAGTCAGAGTGCTCCAAGGGCCACAGGTACGGTACAGAGATAAAATGCAGGTGTTATTTGCCAACTGGTCGACAACCTTTCTGCCCTGCAGTCCAATAACGAGATGTGCTTGGGGTGGGAAGAGGAAGGGCGCCGCGGCAGCGGGGCACCCTTTCTTCCTCCGTGAAGAGGGACCGAAATGCAAAGGATGCCCTCTATTATTTGAATAAGCCCTCTCTAGCAACGGGTAAGAACCCTTTGCACTGACGCGGCTGTTCTCATTCCGTAGGCATCGGCAAGGAGGCGGCGCGGAACTTCGCGGCGCGCGGCGCGAGGGTGATCATGGCGTGCCGGGACCTCAAGAAGGCCGACGAGGCGAGAGGTGAGTCTATGCCGCCGCGGAGGGCTTCAGTTTTTTTTAAAAAAAATCGGAGTACACCTCCAAAAACATTTTAAAAAAGAAATAATAAAAGAAAAATGAATGAAAAAAAAATTAATTTAAAAAATCAGAGAACAAGAGACAAAAAGTTGGTGAACGCCTGAATTCGTGGTGAAATACCCCTCGGGATCGCCGTTCCCACTCACACTTTACCTTCCGCAGACGACATCGTCTCCTCCACGGGCAACGACAATGTGCTGATCCGGCCCCTCGACCTGCTGTCACTTCAGTCGGTGCGCGAGTTCGTGGCCGGGGTGGTGCGCTCGGAGCAGCGCCTCGACGTCCTCGTCAACAACGCGGGCGCGGGCGGGCTGCCACACAAGTACACCGACGACGGGCTGGTCATGGGCATGCAGGCCAACCACTTTGGGCCGTTTCTGCTCACCTGCCTACTCGTGGGTACGCGGTCCTGCTGCTGGCCGTACTCGTGCCGTACTTTTACAACCCTGCGCGGGCGGTGATCTCGCGACCTCCTCTAATACCTCGATCCGACCTTCTCTCTCTTGCCCCAGACCTGCTCAAGAAGACGCCATCCAGTCGCATCGTGACGGTGTCGTCCGCAGCGTACCCTTACGGCTTTTTCGACATCGACAACATGAACTGCGAGAAGGACTTCAACGGTTTCTATCTCTACTGCAACAGCAAGCTGTGCAACATCTTCATGACACAAACCCTTGCCGAAAAGCTGAAAGGAACGGGCAAGTCAAGGAGTTAAAACCAACGAGTCGTCTCCAGCCATGGATGTCAGAGAATAACGGTCGTTTATCGCCTCGCTGCTCCTCTCGACAGGTATCACGGCAAACAGCCTTCACCCTGGCGTCGTGAAGACCGATATATTTCGGAACGTCCCCAACGAGACGATCAAGAGCATCGCCTCTGCTGGCGTTGGCTTCTTCTTCAAGGTAAGGCAGCCCACCAGCGAGCCGGGCTGACAGACAGAACGGTGCTCGCAGAGCCCCTGCGTGGGTAGACCCGCCCGCGTGGCACGGCTGCGCGGCGGTGTAGTCTATCCTCGGCTGGTCGGGGGTCCGGCCCACCGCGAGTGAGCGCGTGAGCTCCCTCCGGCTCCGAGCCGAACTCAAACAACGCATTTTTGAGCAGTCCCCAAGACTGTCTCTATCAGTGGACAAAGTCCCACTGCCCCGTACTTCTCACTCCGGTGTGCAAAGCCGCAACACACTGTCGTCCCGTGTAGCCCCTACTCGCCGTGCGAAAAACTTAGGGCACACTTATAGGGTAGAACTTCGTGGCCTGTGGACTGGTCGAGGAGGCTGTCTGCTTTTTGCCGTTTTTTTAGCCCTATTGATTAATTATTCTATTTATGGGACAGAATGCGGAAGCGGGCGCGCAGACGATCATCCACCTAGCAGTGTCCAAAGAGGGAGGCCACGTGAGTGGGAAGTACTTCATGGACCTAAAGGAGAGAGGTCTAGCCAGCGTGGCGAAGACCCCGGGCCTCGCCGAAAAAGTATGGAAGCGGTCCGAGGACTTCGTTAAACTAGCTGAAAACGAACGGCCGTTCTAAGAAGCAAACGTTTTTAAAAGAAACAAACAACTCAGCTCATCTTTTTCTACTTTTATTCGGTACATAAGGACATACAGTTAACAGTATCTTGATAAGGAGATGAACAGTTTAAGAATTGCTACACAATAATGTTGAAGATTGTTTCTGAATAGAAACTTAGCTGTAACATGATCTCCAACAACTATAATTTAAATTCATTTTTGATTAAAAACAAGAAAACTGTGTAAATCAGAAACAAGTTGTTTTTCCTTTGTTCATTTAAAAGAAGCTAGTGGATTGATGTAAAAAAGGTTTATAAATATGTGCATAGATAGATATTTCATTTCTACTTTATAATATGTGTTACGTACAGTCTTGTAAGTACGTAAGAACTTCATATAGCCTAGACAAACTAGTCATATTTCATAATTGAATTAATGAAAACAACTAAGACAT
>NW_026267679.1:0-1586 GCF_000697945.3 Frankliniella occidentalis
CCGCCCCCGCCCCCCTTTTCCTATTTTGTGGAACAATGTAAGGCCTGAATACAGAAAGTTTGTTCATTGCGGTACGCCTGACTTTAATGTAGGTCTGTACGACATTCATCACTAACCGATTTTTCAGTTCGTTTTGTAAACCAGTCTTTCGCCTCCCACTTTATTAAGGGTGACTTGCCAGTCGTGGCGTCACCCAATTCGGGTCCTGGTCCAGAACTTCACTTTATCAAATAGCCGTCTTCGATAGTCTTTTTACATCGTCTCCTGATTTAGCCCATCTCATTATTTGCAATTAATGCAGGGCGGTCCACGAAGATGTTTTTGTAAGATGCCTGCCACAAGTTGCCATGTGTGTTGGTCGGAGAGCTCGTCGGAGAGTCTACATTAACTCGCTGGATTCCACCTTCACTCACTTCTTGACATTTAATGTCTTTTCAACATCCAGCAAAAAAAACTTGTCCTTGCTATAGAAATGCTTTCAACAATTGCACTATTATATTTGGGCCAGCGCACCGTACGGAGAAGATTACAGGAACGCGTGATAATATGAACTAAAACCATTTCTGACTGAAAAATAACTGGAAACTTTTGAAGTAATTTTGAAGCTGGGAGCATGGAGATGGCGGGGATAGACTTGCCAGGCCAGACTCAGCCTCCTGGCGGCCGGGGGAACAGGCGACACGTTTGGAAGGCGAGAGTCCTTGGTAGCCAAGTCAGCCCCGAGCGCACGGGGAGTTTCCAAAGGGGTGGTGTTCCCTTCGGCCTGCGGATGTCGTAAGCCTGTTTGCCAGCGCAAAGTCGCCTTCTTACCCTCGGATTCTCCAGACCAGAAGAGTTTGCTTTTAAAGAGAGAAACGGGCGAAATTACCCACCAATCGAATATGCAAGGTTGATATCCTGACGCAGCATACTGTACCACCCGCACAGTAGATCACCATGTCACTGTCACATACCGAAACGCAAACTAACTGAGCCAAATGAAAGGTTCTGACGCTAATTTCTGATGCTCGACCATTTCCATCCGCCACTAATTCTTGCCTTTTATGTTGTTCCAGGGGCCGGCGCCCTGCGGCTGCTGGAGCTGCGGGTCCCGCCGCACACCGTGGCCCGCCTACCCGTGCAGCTCGAGTGCCGCTTCGACATGGAGGGCGAGACGCTCTACTCCGTCAAATGGTACAAAGACGGCCACGAGTTCTACCGCTTCGTGCCAACAGACACGCCCAAGCAGTTCAACTTCCAGGTGCACGGCGTGCACGTGTTGGTGAGTACCCGCAAGGAAGGCGGTGTCAACTGCTCCACATGTGGCTATAACTACCCCTCGTACGCCTAGTCTGCCTTTCTAAACGCGTGGGAGCGCGTGTCTAAAGGGTGCCTCGTAAGGCGTAATGACACAGCCAAGTTGTGTCTAATTCATCGCCCCCGCCCCCCTCTCCCTGCCCCCTCCCCAGTTCACTCTCTCTCTCTCACTCTGCTCAACACAGACCTTAGTGGGTGGGGAAGAGTCGTATGGAATGAGTTAACCACGTTATGCCTTTGTCGTCTCTCCAGCGCATGCGCTCTCTCTCTCTCTCTCTCTCTCTCTCTCT
>NW_026267679.1:4959-10349 GCF_000697945.3 Frankliniella occidentalis
ATAGTATTTCTAACTGAAGCTATATTAATATTAGGTAAAATTTTATGGTGACTGACTGGTATTGTGTAAGCATTCTTATTTGAAAGCCAACAATGACCTAAATTAAAAATGCAGAGCACAAATATTACAGTACTTCCTCTTATTTGATTTACTTGCACAAGTCATATTTTCCGGCATAACAAGTCTCTGTTTACTCGAGCTTAAGACTGGTTGTCTATTTGCCACCTCCTCAATGTATAATAGCCCCATTTCAAGTGATTTTGTTTTACTTTCTTGCGCTGTGTATGTGTTTCTAGTCACAATGTGGTATGTAAGTCATTGTACAGTTTGGTATTAAGATGTATGCCCTATTTCCCTTAACAGACTTTTTTGATCCAAAACCAGATGAAGTAAAGGAAGACAAATGCTTACTGGTTAATTGTTTTACTTTTGTAAAATTTGTGTGCTGCAATTATATAATTTAACATTTTCACACTAATAGAAATCCATATCTTTTAAACGTTTTAATCTTGAGGAAGGTATAATTTTCATTGAGTAATGGATCTTGTGGCGTCAAAGATCTTTCAATGTCCTTCAAGACCATTTCAATGCTTTTTAGGTATCGTACTCTGTGTCCTTTTATAGTGACACAAAAAGAATGTGGTGATCTGAAATTTTTCTTAAGGTAATAAAGAGACATATTTTTATTGATAGATGATAATTTGTCTTTAATAATTTGTTGATATATTCGTTTACAAGTGTGCTTCCTTTATCTGTAACTGTGTCTGTGAACTTTACTACTTTTATTTTTCTTGAAGGGTTCATTACTTTTATTTTTCTTAAAGGGTTTGGAAAGGGCTGAATGAGTTCAGCACAGTAAAATGTGTGGTGTTAAGAGAATCATTATCATTAATCCTAACATGTTTAACAGATCTAATTTTTACCCTTTGATAATTTGTATCCACCTTTTTTTTGATTTTAACAAAAACACTACCTTTTTCAGGACTTATTTTATCTTTTTGTAGCACTTAATGTAACTGAATATCGTGTCTCCTCGGCGTTCATCATTGTAACATTGAAACTTTTCGAATTCTTCAGCTGTTTAACTGATGGTTTTTTTAAAAATGCTCATTTTAAAAAAATCGAAAACTTCAAAATTATACGACATTTTAGGAAAGTTGAGTGTTTCTGTAAGTTTGTGAACAAGGGGGTGATAAAGCTTTCAATGATTGAGCAGAAATGGCATCAGTACTTTGATCTATGGGACTCCTTTCTTTGTCTTCATTCCAACAAAAGTAAAGTTTCTTTGCACTGTCCTGTTTACAACACTTTCAGACATAAAAGTGAAGTGTTTCTTGTTTATTTTTTACGTGATGTGTGAAATTTCTGTGTACATTTTATTTCCTCAGTATATTAGTTTTAGTTGTATAGTGTACAAAAAGTTCTATGTATATTATCAACAAATTTTTTCTGTATTTATTTTTAATAATTATCGAAATTGATTCTTCTGTTTGGATTTGTGCTTGGAAAAAAATGTAAATGTGTAAAAATTTCTACATTAAATAGTAGCTTGTGTTACAGCAAAGCTTTTATACTGCAACTTATTCCAGATGCAGAAAAACAAAATTGACAAAAAATAATTGTTACCAGATTGAAACACACTCATGGTACCAGCTTTTGGTTTTATGTGAGGGTTCATCATAAACGGGTTGTGATGATAGCGTGTAATGTCGCAATACATTTCGGCTCAAGGTTAACGCAAATCGTGAAGAGTTTGCAAGATTCTGAATTTGTTTGGATTTTAAAATATTTCAAACGAATAATTTCCTTGAATATTGTATTTTTATGTGATGTTAATTTATGTGGGAAAACTACTCCATTTTCCCCAATAAAGTAAACTAGATTAATTGCCTGGCGATTTATTCATTCACTGAGTTTCCATGAAATTCATTTTGCATCAAGATATCCTTTAGATTCAAAACATGCAGAGTCAGTACAGTACATAAAACATATTTCATACATGGGGAATACATTGTTCTTTGCCATATGTCGTTTATGGCCTCTGTGTATGGGCTAAGGGTAAGGCCACCGTCACCACAAAGGTACCCAGCCTACGTTGCAAGTACTCTGAACGTGTCAAACGACACCCGTAAGATAGAAGTTCATGGAGCTGTTGGCGGCGCGGCACCGTAGAGTAACCACTGGGACTGGGACACGGCAGCTCTACTCCCCGCCTGCCGATACTCCGACACTCCGCGTCGCTACGTCTGGCGATCTCCAGTGAGATGCCATGGAGTATCAGATGCCTTTCGCAAGCGTCGGCAGCGGCTCTACTCCCGCTCGAAGGGTAGGCAGCCGACCGCACTCGACCGGTGAATGGGTTCTGGTTCTGTGAGCCACTCGGCAAGGTGTGGAATAACCTTGTCTTTACACATTAAACAGTGGGACAGTCAAGGGTACAGTCCCACTAGTAGCAATAGATTTTTAGAGCATATGCACAGGGCATGGATTTAAAGAAAACCTCTCCAAGTTCCTATAACGCCTTGCTTAAAACGTGCAAAGGAAGTTCTACACTTGGAAGTCTAGTGCTTTATGCCGCCATTTCAGCAGAGGCGAGGTAGGGTGGGTGAGGAGACAGCAAGAATGCCAGATTGACACCTTGGGTGCATCGGTGAGATTAGCGCCGTCATCCGTTATAGGAATACCTGCGCGGGTGCATGCGGTGCTACATGCGTTAAAACAGAAGACGGCGCTAATCCCGTGGGGATAGTTTCATCCACACGCCCGGGTTACTCGTGCTTGCTCGCCTTACAGCGAACTGCAAACAGGTTACATGACATGGAGGACAGCAAGGCGCCTGGTGAGTAGGCATGCCTTGCACACGCGTGTTTGGCAGGACTGCCTATCTCAGTCCTGGCAGGCGTTAGCACCACACTGTTAAAACCTTGCAAAGCATTGCTAATGCTTCGCAATTGCGAAGAAAATGCTTCGCAATTGCGAACGAAATGCTTCCAAATGCTTTGTAATTACAAAGCTGCCAAATGCTTCGCAGGTTGCGAAGCATTTTCTTCGCAATTGCGAACCAATGCTTTGTAAGGTTTTAACTGTGCACAGTTGGCCGATATGCTTCGGCCAACTCCCGCCTTTTCGCTGTACGCAATTTCAGGGTCAGGGAAAGGACGGAGTCCTGTTGATAATATGATTTCTTTATATCGACGCTAAACACAGATTACTTTATAAAGCCCAGTTGTCCAGTAGGAGTACGACAAAGTCGCCTGGTCGACCTGCGGGACACCTTGCGACTTTTTCCATATATTTCCCGGACCACTAAAATTCCCGTATATTTCCCGATTATTCCCGATTTCCCGAGTGCTCGACACCCTGTAATTTTTTGCGTTCCAAGATGCCAGTGCATCGTCCGCAGAATGCCGCGTTTTGTCAGTTCCGGTGAACGCGTTGTCGCTCACCCTCACCGTCATCCCTCCGCACCCTTGTGCCGCGCGCGCCTGTGCGTGTGACGACGCGCCCGCCGCGGCCGCGACTGGACTGGACTGGGGCCCAGTCACTGGGCCGGTCGCTGCACGGAGCCGATCAGCCGTCCCCCGCCCCCTCTCCCCTGCGATCAGTCCCCACCCGTCCCCGCACCGAGCGGCACGAGGCTGCATCAGGTCGGCTCGTCTCCGGAGCGGCTGCGGGGGCTCCAGCTCCGCTCCAACTCCGCTCCAGCACCGCTCCAGCGCCGCTCCAGTCAGCTGGCAGCCGAGGCGCATCGCGCACTGCCGCTCCCGCGCCGAGTGTCGCCGAGCCGTGGGATACGCGTGTTTCTATCATCAGCCTTTTCGTGGAAGCGGAGAGAAGTCATCGCGTTTGTGCGCGCGCGCGCGTGTGTGTGTGTCTGTGTGTGTGCGTGCGTGTGGTCGGGCAGTGCACGTCGATACAGGAGGCGTCCAGCCAATCTGAGGACTACGTCATGAAAAAGTGCAAAGAGACATATCCGGTGAGTTTGCAACACATCTAGTGTTACTGTTAGGTCGCTTGGCGGATTCTTTACGCTAAACCTGTATATTTACTGCTGAGTTTTGTGTCCAGGTCGTGTCATTTCGGCCTCGTTACTCGTCGAGTTTCCTTATAAACTCGTTTCGAAAAGAGGTTGTCAATATGACAAGGCATATACTTCGATAGTCGCGGGCAAAAACAAGTGCTAGGAAGGATGTCCTGTGCATCCTGTGCATCCTGAGATATGCGGCGGTGCGGTCCCCTCTTGATCCCACGCCCGGCGGCGCCCGCCCCGCATTGCGACCAGAGTCGGCGGGAGTTCCCACGTCTTGGCCAGTCCTGACCTACACCATTGACACAGCAACAACACGCGTTAACAAGTAGTCTGTTTCGTCTAGTCGCAAAAGAGTACAAAATCTACATAAACATAAATACAATAATTCTAACTTAAATTCAAAGAAGTGTGCAATATTTTGACAGTTTGACGTACACTTTTTTGAAAGGGAGATGAGGCCCCTCGAGTCACCCAGAAAATGATTTCCTTGAAACTAGGAAAACTTCCTTGAAATTAGCCTTGAATTAAGGAAATTGACCTAAAATAAACGTAACGAAATCTTTTCCTTTATAGTAGGAAAAAATTTCCTTAATTTGAAGAAAAATCTTTATCTCATGGAAATTTTGTCAGAAAAAGAAGGAAATTTCTTTGGAAGGAGGGAAAATTTCCTTATGTTTTTTCAAGGAAACGATTTTTTGGGTGTACTTTAGTACTAGGACTAGGTAGTTGCAATAAATAGGTAAACATTAATAGGAAAAACTATTTCCACCACAACTTAGAGTGCAGGTATAGAAACAGTTTGGATAGAAACAATGGAATGTAGAATGCGTTAATACTAATCGTTTCTAAGAACACATTAAACGCGACTCTCGGGCGCGGAGCCGTCAGCGTCAGTCCAGTCACAGCCCCAGAGTCGTCGCGGCGCCTTGCTCGGCCTGAGTAGGCACGCCCGCCCGCACGCCTGTAAACGGCTCAGTGTAACTAACCATCACTGTTAAACGCGTACGAAGCAATTGCTTCGCAACCTGCAAAGAATTTGAAAGCTTTGCACATATTATTATTACAAAGCGTTTAAGCAATGTTTTGCAATCTAACAAAGCATTCAAATTCAAATTCAACAGTGCAAGACTTGCTATCTACAAAGTCTGATTATAATAATGGTTACAACTTCCCGATGTGGCGCCCTTCATTTTCATACGGAAACGTTCAGTCGTGGAACTAAAATGAAGCTCTGTTTGAAAAAAAAAAATTCTAACGCTAATGCGTTAATTGCCCCCAGGAAATATCAATTCTTACCGTGAAACACTAACACACATACATTAGAAACAATTAAATCAATTTAAATGATTGGAATTATGAT
>NW_026267679.1:10399-17803 GCF_000697945.3 Frankliniella occidentalis
GGGGGCAAGGGAAAGAGAGAAAGGGGAGAGGTGGGGGAGGGAGAAGAAAGAAAAGAGCGGAATGGTGCTACAACGAGTGAGCGAGAGAGACAGACAGTAAGAGTAAGCAGTTAAACACTGGAGGTCGCGCCCCGGCTCCACACACAATGGCTGAGCTGGCGTGGTGCGTGCGTGCGTGCGGGTTGGACAGCAAACATTGACGCGTGCACTCTCCGCCTGTGCGTATCTGTGTGTGTGTGCGTGTGCGTGCGTGCGCGCGCGTCGCTCTCGGGTAGGGACGCGACAAAGAGTCATTAGTGGGTCGTGAGCAGATTGCGCCTCTACCTGAAGCACTGACTACACCGCACTCCAGTTGCTCAGCTCTTCGCGTTTCTTTGCGCCGATTTGGAATTTTACATTTTGACAGTTTGAATTCCTGTTTCTTCATGCGTTTAAAACCGGTCTCAACACACGACAAAATCGGACATAATCGAATGTTGGTCAGTGCAAAAAATCATTATCGTCGGAAACCTTTCACTGATGAACCCATAACAATATCAATCATACGTCCCATGTGGGGGCCGTTCAATTGTTCTTATTTTTTTTCAGAAAAGTTTTTTTTTTTTACACAGCCAGATATCGTTTGAGAAATCGTTAGTGCTCAACCGATCGAGGCCGGTCCGGCCGGCCGCCACTGGCCGCGCGGCACGACGCTTATGCTTGTCCCCGTCGGGGATTTGCTTTACGATCAGCTCGGCGCGATTCATCCGCGCACGCACGGCGACTCGCACAGCGGCACGGCACAGCACCTCGCCGCGACGAGCGCGCCGCGTCATGAAGCGCGGATAAGGATCGCGGTCACACACTGGAGCCACATTTCATCAGCGGCGCGGGCCGCACCACCCCGGCGATGACAACGCCCTCCACCGCCCTCCACCCCGCTCCTCCCACAACCTCGCCACGGCCCCTTTGGGGCATGTCTCGGTATGTCAGGCGAGGACGACGACACGACCGCATTGTAGGCATTGTAGGAAAAGAGGAAAATAAACTATGTAAATTTTCATATTTTTTTTTAAAGACAGAAACTGAGGACACGCGGAAACCAACGAACAAATGTATATATAGAAGCATTTCCGATGCGTTCGATACCATATGGCGCCATATATGGTACCTTGGTCGCCAGCTCAATGCCTGGAGAGAACACTGACGAGGCTCGAAACCTGATTTTAGACGCACTTCAAGCTCGCGTGGTTATGCAAAAAAAAATAAAAAATAGAATTATTACGTGGGATATGCTGTACGCTGTGGGCTCTGCACAACTAACAGTGGGACAGTACCACTACAGTGTGCAACAAAATGTCACACGTTTTAAAGTATGGAACACGCACGTTCCACTGTTTAAAATGTGGGAATGTTCCACGGTTGGAGCGAATTCCCACTCTTAAAGTGTGGGACAGGGTTGCCTAGAAGCTACTTTTCTATGTTGCTGAAACATGTCTTAAAATCGTTCGGTACTACCCATACAACTCCCCCCATACACCATCTCTATTTTCTCACCTACGCACAGGAATAAGACGACCAGACGCCTCTTCCTAAGGAGGCCCTCTGTGTCTCCCCCCTCCCGCTCCCCCACCCACTCCCCGCGTGTGAAGCGACGCGAGGCAGCGGAATATCAATCGCTCGGGCCGCCTGCAGCGCACTGCCGCACCCGGCCACCTGCGGAGAGTACAGCGGTAATGAGTGGGCCCTGGCGGGGCGGTGCGCGGCGCGGCGGCACCGGGCCCGGAGGCGTATTTACAAACCCTCCAGGTTACAGCCAGCGCCCGGCGCTTGGCCGCTCGGCTCGGCGGCTCGGGCAGCTCGGCTCGGGCAGCTCGGCTCGGGCCGTTCGGGCGGCGCGCTCGGCTCGGCCGCTCGGCCGGTGCGTTCTAAGTGCGCTCGCGTCTGGCTGGACTGCAGGCTGCAGCAGCCTCCAGTGAAGTTGTAGTAATGCATGCGAACAAATAATTTTAATGTAAATCTTTTAGTGCGCTCGTCGCTTCTATCATACAATATGTGGGAATGAAAGTCGAATGTTTATTTGTGTATCAAGGAATACCGTTGCCAACTGACCTAAACGTAAATAGTTACTTTTCCTTGCAATTCCTTTCAGGGAAAAAAATAACGTTTGATATTCATCGTGAAATTTGAAAACAATTACCCGTGTTAATGTAACGCAATTCATGATGGATTTAGTCTCGTCACTCTCAGTCCTCTATGGCGAATTTTGTTGATTAAAGGAAATACATATGTTGCTAAGCTAAAAATGTATTTATGCATTGATCAGCATCAACAAATCGGTCGCTACTTTACAAACAAAAGTTTTGGACATCCCATATCCATGTTAATTGCCTTTAATTACGATTTTCTTCATACATATAAACAAAAAAATGTAATAGTTATCAACAAAAATACTTTTAGCCTGACAAAAAATATATTGATAGCTATAAAACAAATCCTTTGCAGTTAAGTAATAAAAAGTCTAACTGTTAATAAAATTGGTACGTTGGGTTCTTATTAGTTGATAGCTATAAACTAATTCATAGTTACTTTTTAAATAAAAACATTGGCTGTATATACACCAATGCCTTTGACTTTAAAAAGGTATCATAGAAACCATTTGGTTACGAAGAGCTCAGACATTAGGCGACTGACTCATTATAGGTCAACCACTCTAAAACATAGTAAGCGATTTAAAAACACTGATCATAATTTTAAACGACAAGTCATTTGTTAAGCCAGGCCAAATAAATATTTTTAAGAATATTTTTGTTGATATGGTAGAGTCAAAACTGTTTATAACTTATCAAGGAAATTGTTGTTTGGCTTTTGGAGATATTTGTATATATGATATCTTGATAAGCTGTAAACATAATTCAGCCAGACTGGTTTCAGGTCTAACAGAAGGACTTTAACGTTGATAGTTAAGGATTTTCGTGTTTATAACTAAGTTACAGAGGATTAAATTTGTTTGTAGGCTTATCAACAAAAAAACTCCATAAAATATCTGAGATATCCTCGAAATTCTGCTCATATTTAGTTTTAGGCCAGTTGGCAACAGCAATCCTTGATGCACTAATAAACATTCGACTTGCATTTCCACATATTGTTTTATGATAGTAACGACAAGCGCACTAAAAGATTTACATTAAAATTATTTGTTCGCATGCATTACTACAACTTCACTGCAGGCTGCTGCAGCCTGCAGTCCAGCCAGACGCGAGCGCACCGGCCGAGCCGAGCGGCCGAGCCGAGCGCCGAGCGCCGAGCGGCCGAGCCGAGCGCGCCGCCCGAGCCGAGCCGCCGAGCCGAGCGGCCGAGCGCCGGGCGCTGGCTGTAACCTGGAGGGTTTGTAAATACGCGGACGGGATGCGCCAGTATCTACGGCGCCTTGGGTGCGCGGACCACTGGCGGAAGGCGGTGGAGCCTGCTCGCGCGCCGGCCGGTCCCCCAGCACGGGCCACCTCCTCAAACGCCAGCGGCAAGCAGCCCAACAACCAGGACACCCGCCCCGCCAAGCCGGCATGGAGCGGCCCGCGGGACGGCGCGCGACGCGTCAACGTCCGATGCCTGGTGACGGGCCCCCTGCCAGCTGCAGAGGAGGGAGGAGAGAGCAACGGCGACAACAACAAGCGCCCTGCCGAAGACGACGAGCAGCCCCCTGCCCGCCGCCGGCGGAACAAGAGGAGGAAGGCCACAGCGACGCACACCGACACCGGCAGCGGAGCTGACGGCCACGCCACCCAGGGAAACGAGTAAAGGTCGGGACGGCGCCCACTCTCGCTGTCTCGACCGAGCTGATCATCCATGCGATCTTTCCCGGGGTCGACGCTGAATTATTCGACGACGACGCCGGCGACCAACAACTCACGGTGCGGCGGGTCTGCCCCGAGGTCACGGTGAGCATCCTGGGCGTGGACGTGCTCATCCTTCTGGACTCCGGCGCTGAGGCCACCTGCGCGTCAGAGGAGTTCTGGAGGGAGCTGCACGAGCACCACGACGCCATCCCCCAGCTGCCCCTGACAGGCGTCACTCTGTCCGGCGCGGTGGGCGCGAGGAGTCAGCGTGTCAACAAGCAGGCGATGCTCCCCATCAAGCTCGGCGGCGACCGGGAGGACGTCCCCACCCTGATAGTGCCCGGGCTGATGCGCCGGCTCATACTCGGCGCGGACTTCCTGGACAGCCACGGCGCGGTGCTGGACTTCGCGCTGCACCGGCTGTTCCTCCACGGAGCACGTGAGGGGGGCGTGGCCTTCGCCAGCTGCGTCCAGGTCCGGATGACGTGCACTGTCCGTGTACACTCGGTCGGGGCATGGGAGGAGGGCGACCACCTGCGCCTCACTGGGGAGCAGGTGGACATCCTGAGGGCGGAGGGGATTATCCGGCGGTGTGACCCCAGGGTCAACTCGGCGGTCCGCGAACTGTCGCACCGCACGGTGGTCGCCTCCCTCTCCACCACCAGCATTACTACAGAAGACCGAATACGCGCGGCGGTACAGGCCGCGGAAACAGCCGACGACCAGCAGAAATGCGAACTGTATGGTGTGCTCATGAGGTATCGAGGTATCTTTCGGGCGCAACCAGGCTGTATCCGTGACTACACCCCGGTGCTTCAATTGACTGATCCGAGCGGCTTCGTGGAGAAGCAAGGGGTGCGCCGCTGCAGCGCCGTCTCTCAACCCCATCGGACGGCTGGGAGGCGGGGGGATAATCCGCGCCGACCGAGACCCCTGTCTGGCATGACCCCCCACCCCATTGACCGGGTGTGGTTTTTTCATCACAATTAGTGTTTCTCTTTCGCAAAATACCTCTGCCAGCTCTGAGCTCCAAGCCGTTCAGCGTTTAGTTTCAGGCTTCATTTTAACTTTTTCACATTTTAAATACCGTTTTCACGAAAATTGCAGAATTCTAACTTCCTCAGTTTTGGTCCTAAAGAGCTGATAAATAGGTCATTAGAAAGAGAAAAAAGAGTAGATCCAAACAATTTACACCCCAATTTTTTTTCCAAAATATGGGCTCTTAGGCGAATTTATAAAAACTTCAACTTGCTCTCCTGAAAATACGTCAATTTTGATTTTTGATTTATTTTTTCTGAATGTGTATTTTGGTGTGCTTGAATTTTATATGCAATAATATTTTGGTCCCCGTTCATCCTTCTGACCTTTTTGGGCTGCTTACTGTTACAGACGAGCCAAACTTGTGACCCAAGTCCCCCATTTTTATCAGAAAAATAAACTCTACAACTTTGATTTTATTAATTTTTTTGTAGCGTTGCATCTTCTGGTAACTGTCAGTAATCCTTGGACTTTTAACAGGTGTTAAATTTAAGACGTGTTACTGACAGCTACTGACAGCTACCAGAAGATGCAACGCTACAAAAAAATTAATAAAATCAAAGTTGTAGAGTTTATTTTTCTGATAAAAATGGGGGACTTGGGTCACAAGTTTGGCTCGTCTGTAACATAGACAAAGGCCGCCCGCTGGGCGACCTGGCTCTGGTAGGCGGGGCGCGCTGCGCCGCTGGGGTGGGTCCGCAGACGTGGACCAGGGAGAAAGGTGATACGGCCGGTTCGCCCTGCATTTGGTGACGTTTTATGTTTGCCAGATGTGGGTGCTGTTTTGAACCAACGGCCGCTCTCACGGCGGCCCAGGGCCCTGTCACAGGGTGCCCACGGAGGCCGCCGGGTCCCGTCACCAGCACCTAGCATAATTAGCTTATAATAAAATAATGGTTCAATTGGCCCTGGGTGCCATGGGCCTGGCGGTCAGAGGTTGCGCGGCGCGGCTGGCACTGAGACCGTGATGGGCCCGCACCCACCCTTGCGCTCGCGCGCCGGACCCGCGAAGGGGTCCGCGGCGCGCACTTGCTGCATTGCATTGAGCATGGGGTGCGGGGCCGACATCGCGATCCTGGGCCGCTGCCGTGCACCTCTCCCGGCCCGAGGCCTCCAGCCTCCGGCAGGCGGCACACGTGCGTCTTGGACTCGGGGCAGCAGGGCCCGCCCCCGTGTGACTTCGGGTGCCCCCTATGCAAATGGGTGGGGGTGGCGGGGGAGGCTTCCTCCTCACCCCTGGCCCTTGGCGGGGCCCCTCGGGGGCGGTGCAGCCCTGCTGCTAATGAGTGCTGATTGGCTCTGGCGACCCGGGGTTTCGCCGGGCCGCCCGGGATCCAGGACGGCGGAGGTGGCGAAGAGGTGACGGAGCTGAGGGCGACACGACGCAACGGCAGAAGAACTGGAGCCGTGACCTGAGACTGACGTGTCGCCGCGTGCCCGCCGCCGCCCCTGAGCCCGCGTGCTCCGTCCGACACGTCCGCGCCGCGTCGCCCCTCCGTCTTCCCGCGCCACCCTTTCCGCGACAGACGGGCCATTCAACGTCATCACCAATACGGATAAAGTGTAGTGAAGTGTTATTCAACAGCAGAGCCAGTGATAGTGTGGTGTGTGTGTGTGTGTCTTTGTGAAGTTGTGTGAGAATCATCAACCCTCTCAAGATACCCCCGTGTTGTGCTCCTGCTCCTGTTATTGATCTATCTATCATATTCGTGGTGTTGTGACTTGTATGAGTGTCTTCGAATCGTGGAATTATAGTGACAAAACGTACTTTACCGCATTTCACCTCCCGCTTACTTCCCTCAAACAGCACATCTTTGCGCCAGCTATCGAACAATCACATTTAATCATTGAAAGGATAACCACACCCTGACAGCGTGGCGGGGCGTGGCGGGGCGTGGCGGGGCGTGGCGTGGCGGGTCAGCAGCGAGCAGATGTTGGTCGCCGAGAGGAGGGCGCCACGACCTCTCGGCAGCCCCGCCCCGGCGTCCCTGTGGAAAAGTCATCATCTCCGCGTTGCTGCTAGCAGCCCGCCCGACACTGATGGGGATCGTCTCCCGACACGCTCGCAGACCGCTGCGCTCTGATGCGCCATCACACCGTGCTGTGACTCCTCGACTCCACCGCGAACCCGAACCGAGTCAACATGTCCTGTGTAAACCGAAAAACGGTTCGACGCGGAAATATTTCCTCTTTTTTTTGAAAAAGTAAATAAAGAAGAATCACGTCGGAACTGAAGCGTGTGATAATGCGCCGCAATCTCACACACCACACGACGCAGCAAGGCCGGCCAGCTCGCCTCCTATCCCTCACCCCCCCCCCCCCCTCCGCTTCCCCCTCACTAACTTCCGCAACGGCGCCACGGCCAGGTAGTTAGGCCCGTCGGAGGGAGGAGGGGAGAGGGGAGGGGAGGGGGGGCAACATGATTGACTGTCCGCATAGGTGACTGGGCGGAGGCCGCCCGCTCCTCATCCCCTCCACACACATACACACACACACACACGCGGCCTTCCCATCCCCGCTCCTCCACTCTTCGCAGATTCACCCCCCCCCC
>NW_026267679.1:18292-19505 GCF_000697945.3 Frankliniella occidentalis
GTATTACCAAGTATTACCAAGTATTACCAAGTATTACCGAGTATTACCGGGTATTACAGGGTATTACAGGGTATTACCGTGTGTATTACCAGGTATTACAAGGTATTTCAGGCACTTCCACAAAACACCGTTTTTCGAGAAATCTCACGCGTTACCTTCCCCGAACTCCACCAAGAGGTGTCTGAGGAGCGAAGCGAACTACAGCGCAAGTGCGAGTGAGAGGAAGCTACAAACCGGTTAGAGCATCTTACTCGCACCTTCGGTTTCGGACGCGTTTCGGGTCCCCGGACCCACCACCACCACCCACCCGTTTGAGAACTTTGAGCGCAGGCCGCCAGCCTGACCAAATGAAATTTTTTTTTCAGCCTATGCCCCAGATTTCAGAGTTTCTTTTTTTCCACTGCAATTAAAAGCTTCAGGTGTGTACTAAAATATTTGAAAAATCTGGAATAAGGTTTTTGAAATAAGGGAAACGTTCCAGAAAGCACAGAATTTTTGTGTAAAAGATGTTGATAATTAGAGCAAAATTAGCTAATATCACTCACTTGTTCCTTTCCCCATGTTAAATTATTGTTCTTTTAAATGGTTTAGTTTTTTCTAAACTAGGGTACAACATAACAATTCTATGTACAGCTTGGGATCATTTTGGGACTTTTTTTTTCACTATTTAGAATGGTTTAATAGTATATTGACTACAAAAAAATATCCTTAAATGATCCCAAATTGAACAGAACTGTTACGTTGTACCCTATTATAATTACAACAACAAAACGACTTAAGAGAACAATAATTTAGACTAGGGAAAGGAACACGTCAGTGATATTGACACATATGTGTATTTTGTTCTAACTATTGACAATTTTTTACAAAAATTCTGCGTTTTCTGGAAACTTTTCCCTTATTTCATAAAACTCCATCTCAGATTTTTGATATATTTTAATATACACCTAAAGCTTAATTTTAGTGCGAAAAACATAAACTCTGAAATATTGGGCAAGGGCTGAAAAAAAATATTTCATATTTTTACCTTTCTATGGTTTTGACGGGGGGACTGAAAGTAAACAGAATTAGCTCGTCTCAGGTTTTTTAGTCATCTTTCTTCTAGTTGACTTATTGATTTTAATCCAAACAAAACCCTTTGAATAAGTTGCCCCCCATAGAGTTTGGGGGGAATACAGATTTTTACTAGTTGAAAACGGTCCAAAACTTCAGT
>NW_026267679.1:20573-22330 GCF_000697945.3 Frankliniella occidentalis
CTTGCGCTCCCTGACCCCACCACACACATAGCGAGTGTCGGGAGCTGACGGAGCCACAACACGGATCTGCACACCGGGATTGCCTACCCTGCAGGCGCTCCCAGCCACAACTCATCCCTGGCGTTCACCACCACAGACACACACATGGCGACGGTCGGGAGCTCACGGAGCCACAACACGACATGTGCTTGCCGGGATTGCCTACTCTGGGACCGGCCCCGTCTGTCGCCGGGTTACTCAACCTTCACGAAACCGCGGCGCTGGCCACCCACCCTGTAGAGTAGCGGGAAACTTGTAGAGTTCAGTGTCACTTGTAACCGAAATAACAATTGGGTAGAAAAATCAAATTAAATCCGTTGTGCGCATCCAGGACCGCTCTGCAGTTGCACGACGGGTACCCACAAACTCGCACAAAGTAGGTCTTTCAAAGCAGAACTGTAGGATGTAGTCATTGTGGTATATCGTTTAAGTGTTGCTCTCGTGTCCAGAATTTATTCGGTTAGCGGGCCGAATAACCGCTTCAGACTCGGCTTCAGAACTAAACCCGTTAAGACGTGCATAGTGACATTTTTCTCGGGCCGAAGGCAGGGGGTGGCCTAGCTTGTTATTAGTTATAAGTTTTAACTGTACAAGCAAACTCAGTCACCAACGAGAAGAAGACTAGTTGATTTCACAAGTAAAATGAGTTGAAACACTATCATAAGTATACGATGTACGACAATTAAGTCCGACGATGCGCGCTTCGGTTAAACGAAGTTCGATGTTTGCGCGCTCCCGTTCAACAAAGTTCGATGTCCTATGTTATAACCATTCACATAAAACTCTGTTTGACGGGAGCGCGCAACATCGGACTTTGTTTAACCGGACCACTCAACATCGGGCTTCGTCGTTAGGAGGCATCGTATAGAAATAATCACTTAGATGTCTAAGTATATATTTTGGGACTTAAGGCAGAGAAGACTGCAGAAAAACCACCAGGTTTTCGGTTTTCTATACTTTTGGGGCAGTTTTGTGTATGTTTTCTCAGTTTTGTCAGTTTTCAAACCCTTTCGTACGTGTAGTTTATCGACAGTTTAAGTACAATTTCTGGCACACTTACACTAAAGTTTAGAAAAACTGTATACAATAGTTTCCAAATCTCATCCCTAAATTTTGTTTGGGTTAATTGATCCCACGAACCCATCCTCCACCCACGCCGCGGGGGCGGCTCCACCGAGGGCTCCACCTTGTTACTTGATGAGGAACATGTACACTGAAGCTGGGAAACTTAGTGCTACCATATCAATTGGAGATTACAGTAAGATTTATTCTTTGATACAATAAGAACTGAAAACATAACATTTAGAAAGAACTTGGACTTATCTGATCCGAGAAATCTTTTAGTATAATTCGTAGATTTTCCAGCCACTCTTCCCCGTACTGGATTAACAACCAGGTGAGGCCAATGGCTACGCTGAGTATCTTCCGCACTTCCTTCAGATCTGCTGTTATATAGCTGCACGGTCAATATAAATTAGAAAACGAATTCTCGTATGAATGAAACATAAATTAATAAACACTGCGATCGTACCTTTTTTGGTCAGGCGGCATGTCTAAGCCTCTTCCCATGTCACTTGCCAACACGGCATGTATAGCGAGTTGGACATAACGAGTCGCCTCCAGCCGCTGCTGCGACCATGCAGTTACAAGCGGGACGTGAGACAATTGCTTCAACTTAATAAGTTGCTCTCTGAGACCTCTCTGAAAATCTGCCTTAA
>NW_026267679.1:22969-25311 GCF_000697945.3 Frankliniella occidentalis
CGAATCGACCTGAGAAGGGCAAGGGCGGCTAGGTGCTTTCTCGCACTGCGAGATCGGGTGTGGTGTATGCGCTTAGATATTGACTAGGTAGATGTACGCCTGACCACATGATGATTTATAAATTACGCGAAATTACGTGAAATCGTAGCGCACAGCCTTCGAACTTCGAAGTGGTACGGTCTGGTAGCCATACCAGGACTACTTTTGAAGGTTCTAGATGTACTGGGCTGGTTTCTGAAACGCCTCCGTGAACGTAAAATGAACCTCGAATGAACCTCTTCAACCTGTAGAGAGGCGGTAGCCTGCAACCGCCTTGTTCACGCCGAGGGGAGGAGAGGGAGGGGGCGGCAACGCGATAAAAGGAGGAGGGGGCCCGGTGGCCAGGCAGCCCGGCTGACCTGTCCCGCTGACGGGGCCCGGGTGGAGGTGGAGGGATTAGGAGGGATGCATCTGGTGGTGGCGGAGTGTAGCGGAAGACAACAGAGTAGCGGATCGGTCGCTCTGAGAATACACTGTTAAAAGCTCACACAGAATATCACCGCAAGATGCCGTGTTTTAGTGAACCCTGCACTGCCGTTTTATTTTCACCGTAAGCTGTGAATCTTGGTACATCACCGTACTTTGTACTGATAAGCTAAGTGTGCAACTGCAAGTTGCACTGTTAAATTCCTAAAGCATCTGCTTTGCAGAACTGCAAAGTATTTTGATCCTTTGTAACTACGATGCATTTACTTTATAGCAATTACAAAGTGATGCTTTGCAATTGCCTAGCAATGAAACACGCTGTAAAGCATCGCTTTGCAATTGCAAAGTAAATGCTTCGTAATTGCAAAGCATCACTTTGTAATTGTGAAGCAAACGGCTTCGTAGTTGCAAAGGATCTAAATACTTTGCAGGAATCTAACAGTGTGAATACACTCCCAGCAATACAGCCGTATATCAAGATACCTTTCACTTCCCTTTCACCATCCGTTTAGAGCTGAAATTGTTTCTGCTTCTTACCATGGCAGTCCACGGACTATGGATGCTATTCCCTGCGGTCCTCAACAATTACGAGTTAAATCAAGGCACCTTTCACTTCCCTTTCACCAGGTATTTGTCATCGAAAGTGGTTTTTGTTGTTTGCCATGCTAGTCCACGCAGTACGCATGGTGTTTCTGGTCACTCCTAACATAAAGGTGTATCAAGATACCTTTCACTTACCTTTTACCACCCATTTAGGGCTGAAACCGTTTCTGCTTCTTACCAGCGTGGGCCACAGAGTATAGATGATATTTCCGGTGAACCTTTAGTAAACAGGAGGTACACTGAGATGCCTTTCACTTTCCTTTCACCAGCAATTTGCTATCCAAAACCGTTTATGCTGGTTGTAATGCGAGTCCACGGAGTACAAATGGTGTTTCTGGTCACTCCTAACATAAAGAAGGTGTATCAAGATACCTTTCACTTACCTTTCACCACTCATTTCATGCTGAAATTGTTTCTGCGGTGTTTACCACGGTGGTAAGCAAAATCATTCACACTCCGTGGCATAAAAATATAGATCAATTTGCATGGTAAATAGCAGGTGAAAGGGAGGTGAAAGGTATCTCGAGGCCTCTTTTAATTTCTAAGCAGGGTTCCCCAGGAACATCATCTTCACCCCGTGGACCACCGTGGCCAAAAACAGAAACAATTTCGGCCAATTTCGGTGGTGAGAGTGAAGTGAAAGGTGTCTTGATTCACCTGTATACAGTTAGGAGTGATCAGAAACACCATTCATTCATACTCCGTGGACTAGCGTGGCTAAAAACATGGATCATTTTAGATAGTTTTAGATTTTAGATAGTAAATAGCAGGTGAAAGAGGTGAAAGGTGGCTTGATGTACCTCCCAATTGCTGAGTGTTCACCAGAAATATCATCCATACTCTGTGAAGCATCGTGTCAAAAGTCAGAAACAAATTTCGTCCTAAAACGGTGAGTGAAAGAAAAGTGAAAGGTATCTCGATGTAAATTTAAATTTCTGGGGTTCACCAGAAATATCATATATACTCCGTGGACCACCGTGGCAAAAAACAGGAACAATTTCGGCTAAAAACGGTTGTTGAAAGGGAAGTGAAAGGTATCTCGGTGTAGGTTTTAATTGGTGGAAGTTCACCAGGGACATCATCCATACTCCGTGGACCATCGTAGAAGAAATTACCAAAACAATTTCGGTCCGAGACGGGTGGTGAAAGGGAGGTGAAAGGTATCTTGACAAACCACCTCCTTGCTTTTAGGAGCTACCAGTAACGTCATTCACACTCCGGGTGGCACATAGGGGCCATAAATCACGCACACATCACATGCAGCCCTCCCCCCC
>NW_026267679.1:26477-28316 GCF_000697945.3 Frankliniella occidentalis
AAAAAAAAAGACAGTGTCTCGCTGCAATCGGGCCGTGTGGTTCTAGCGAGAGGGGGAGGGGTGTTTGTCCTTTCGCTGTGTTTTGTTTTGCCCCGGCTGCGCGGTTTTCTTGGGGATTGGTCACCGGCCGCCGGGCCGCCGTCTGGTCTGTCACCCGGCCTCCCTTAGCGCGCTGGTGTCGGGTGGGTTGCCTAATGCGCCGGCACTCGTTCACCGCGTTTCTGTCTAGATCCGCCGGTTGTACATGTCACCTCGCCTCGGCTTGGGCCGGCCCAAGAGTACTTGTTGTGGGGTGCTGATTGTCGCCTGTGTTACTGTGGAGCGCGCACCTGGTTCCCGAGCTGACCCTCCCCACTCCCTCCTCCGCGCCTCCCTTCTTCGTCACGGTCGCCGCATGGTCTTGCCGCGGCTTAACGAGCCGCCCTCTCGCTCAGTGGATGACTGCCTCGACTGGCTGATGGTGAGTTGTTGCTGCGCGCCGTCGGGCCGATTACTGTCCGTCTTCCTTGCTGATGTTTGCGCGCGCTTTCTCTAATGTTTGGGGGTGGGGGTTGTTTTCCCTAGAGAGAAATGGAGACAACGATTGAGGGCCGGCGAGAGGCCGATGACCGGTTGGATTGGCTGCAGGCGTCCGCCTACTACCTCCGGGCCGCCAGTTTGTGTTGTTGCTTTTGATGTTGTTCCACGACCGCGCCTCGATTTTCGCGCTCCTGTCCCGTGATGTGCAGTGACGACGCCTCGCCAGCGTGGGGTACCCCATGTCTCGGAGCGGTGGACTCTGCCTGGGCCCCTCGGCCAGCCCATGCTGGAGCCTGAGTCGCGGCGCCCCGCGGTGTCACCGCGCTCTGGTTCGTCGGCGCCGGGTCCGGCGGCGCCGCGCAGCGTGGCCCCCCGCGCGGCCAACTCCGTCCTGCGGGTTTCGCGGCCCGCCCCACGCCGGCGCGGGACCTTCACTGTGGCTGGAGCGGCGCGGCGCGATGTCGCCCCGGAGCGCCGCGGAGAGGCACGCCTTCGCTTCGCGCCAGCCGCCAGTGGCGCCCCTGCTCCTCGAACCTCGTTGCGGCGAGTGTCTTCCCCTGACCGGTCCGTGGCGCCCCCGGGAGGGCGTGCCCGGTCCGTGCGCCGCAGCAGCGCCTGCGCTACCGAAGCCCTAGCTCGCCCAGTGTGGCGCTGAATAAATTGAAAGTGTATTGCACTTGTGACTGTTGTTCCTTGCCCTTGAGCGCGGATACACGTAGGGGAGACCCGGCGGCCTTGTGATCGCCTTGCCACGGATGTTGGCTACCTTCTGGGATGCTGGATGGGATTGCGCGTCGGGACCAGTGGACGCAGGCGCGACCAGTCATGATGCACCGAAAATCGCAGTGAACATGTAATTAATTTCCTTTCACCACCTGCACCCACGTGCAGAAGGGCGAGCTCTCCGTGCGAGCGCAGATCTCCATTCGCTCTGATTACCTGTTCAGCTTACCACTTCAGCTTACCTCATTAAGGCCTTGCGAATGTGTTGGCTACCGGGTCGGGTTTTCTCTCTCACACACTGACCTCGCTTGCATCCAAACCAGGCTGTCGAGAATAAACGCTTTGAAAGTGGATGAGACGGTACCACCCCGAATTGAAGCGATGCGAAGCCGCCTTCGCTTCCCCCCCCCCTAATTTCTGGATCCGCTTTGGCGCGGGTAGGCCATCCCGACGAGCGGCCATGCCATGCGGGTCGGCCTACCCCTCGCTCGCACTGTACACACACACACACACACACGTCACTGCGAGTCTGATGCGCAGACTCTTGCCGTGCTTTACCTGTATCCTCAGGGGCAGATCAGCCCTCGGAGTCCAGGA
>NW_026267679.1:28366-29583 GCF_000697945.3 Frankliniella occidentalis
TAAATCGGCGACACATCGATGTAGGATCTTTTTTGGAAACTTCCCTTTTTCATCACCTTTTTTCTGGCGATACATCGTGTGACCTAATTTTTCGGCGATAATTTTGTCGCCAAATGCTCTGCGTGTGACCGAAAACGGTGATGAGCAAGTGACATGCATCAGCGTTTTCGGTCACACGCGGAGCATTTGGAGATAAAATTGTCGCCGAAAAAAAAGGTCATACGACGAGTCGCCAGAAAAAAGGTGATGAAAAAGGGAAATTTCCTTTTTCGATGAGTCGCCACAAAAGGTCATAAATTTATCGCCCTTAGAGTTACAGTGTAGGCAAGGCTAGGCGGCGAGTGAGCGCCACCGTGCTCGAACCTCGAACAAAATGTGCACACTAAATTGCAATGGACTTTTTTTGTCCAGATCAAGATGCAATTTTAAGCACATCTTAACAGGATGCAATTTTACATCTTGCAAATTACTAATTTGCATCATGTTCATGGAAAATTTTTATTTTTGTCCATTGATAAGATGCAAATTTGTCTTTTGCAAGATGAAAAATTGCATCCTGTTAAGATGTTCTTTAAATTGCATCTTGCTCTGGACAAACAATAGTCCATTGCAATTTAGTGTGTGATCTTAGGTGGGAAAACAGGGGGGGCTTCGCCCCCCCTGTCCGAATCTGGGGAGGGCATTTGGCCCCCCCTGCCCCCCACTTTCGCGGCCCCTGAGGTAACACTTTTCCTAATGAGAAATTTTTATAATTCAAAAGCTTCTATTATCAGCCTTGACCCGCGATTAGAGAGCTCTAAAACTTTACCCCCACCCCCCACCCCCAACACAAAAGAAACAACCTTGGTTATTTGTGTATGGCCTGTTCTTAAGTTGATGGCCTTCCAAGGGGATTATTGTAAATTGAAATTCAAAACACAAACACAAGGAAAAGAGGCGGTGGGATGCACTGGACACGCCAATAAGGTCCGCCCCACGGTTTTCAAGAATTCCTCATTATACTGGATTCCTCTTCTCACTTTTCCGCTGACTGTTCCCCGCTCCGCCCCACGACGCGGCCCCGCGGCGGCGCCCGACGAGAAATTCATCAAGTTTGCGGCCAAAACTTCCTCGTCGATATAAAGGGACATCCCAGATACCATTTACACGTTTTGCATCAACTCTTACCGCACATGCTCCAATTTCGGTCAAAGTTAGTCCACAAAGTGGGTCACCCA
>NW_026267679.1:29633-29927 GCF_000697945.3 Frankliniella occidentalis
TGGTTAATGACATGTGGAAATCCTCTATTTCAGATATTGACCCTGCCATCCAGAGAGTTGCACAGAGTATGCCAACCCACATGCTTCACAGCCTTGCCCATGCTGCTCACTCTTCACACAGCAGGTAAGTGTACCACCTCTTTAAAACTTTTCTTCTTTTATTGTGTTGCATTCTGTAGCTTTAAAATTACAGTTCTGCATGTGTCTTCTTCCCTTCTTGCAGAATATTTAATTTGGTGAAAGGGTAAACTGTCCACATCTTAATTTCTGTTCTGTAAAACTTTATAAAAATTG
>NW_026267679.1:37779-39803 GCF_000697945.3 Frankliniella occidentalis
CGGCTCTAGAGGAACGCCTCTAGGGCGCCGCTCGAGGGGGCCTCAACTTCCCTTTTGGGTGTACACCGGATTGCCATGATTGTAAAGATTCTCATGACTGCTCGGATTGTTCTGGATTGCTCGGATTGTTCCGGATTGCTCAAATTTTCGTAGATTGCCTAGATTTTTGTGGATTGCCGTTAATTTTCAAAGATTGCCGAGATTGCCTGATTTTTTTTGAGATTTTCGATGATTGCTCTCAAAATTTGGAGATTGCATAGATTGCCGAAGATTTTTATGGTGATTGCTCTTTAATTACGCACTAATTTTGATATATTTCATCAATGTTCCTGCATCACATTTTGTCGAAGAAACACACTATGGGTTAGTTTAAGTCATTCCCTACAATAGTACTTCCATGCATTTAACAAAGTGCTAGGGTCAGGGTGGGGAATAATGAGACGGCGGGGAAAAACGAGACAGCACCTTTTGGCACCAAAGAGCCACAATGTCATTATTTCATGTTAATGCTCGCGATCAAATTAACTCAACGGAAACATTAGGACCAAGTTCACCGATATTGTGTGCACTGTTTACGAAAAAAACGCTGTCTCATTTTTCCCCGCCGTCTCATTATTCCCCACCCTGACCCTAAAGAATACTTTTCAGAACATGATTTTCTACATCAATGGGAGAGGAAAGGAGGGAAGTGGGAAGTTAAACGGTTGCCCATGCTTAACGCTAGTAGGAGTAGGATTCAGAATCTACTTTTGACCGCTGTCAAATCGAATCTGACACCGTCATACAACTTATAGGGACCATCCGTAAACTATGGAAAAACCGCTAAAGTAGCAACCTTTAGAACCGGGGGGACGGGGGAAAGGGGAGGGGGCAAATGTTCCCCTTAAAAGTTGGAAACGAAACGTTGCGTCTGCGTTTTATTTGGTGTCTATGCACACGGAAAAAAAGATTAGCTGTGTAGCTAAAACAGTCGCTATTTGGTGTCTATGAACACGTAACTAACAATTTAGCTATGTACCTAGCCATTTAGTAATGTAATGTAGATAGCTATTTAGCTCTGCTGCAAAATATTTAGCTACATATCCAAGTAATTATATATTCCTATTTAGCTATTGTTTTAGCTACACAGCTAATCTTTTTTATCCGCGGGGTTTTCAATGCGCTGATTCTAATAGGGAAATCGGTTTTCAACCTCCAGGGGCGAAACCAGTGCAGAAAGGGAGATCTTAAAAAAATATGAAAATTATTGGTATTGTGGGGTTTTACAAGGTCCTGATTCTGGATGTATAAACCATTTGGAGCCAGAAGGGGCGGAACCAGGTGAACAAGGAAGCGGTCAGAATTCACGCCCACTTTTGACCGAGTTCCGCTCTTGCGGCGACTCAGAACCGTTCACATATTCCGACTCAGGACCTCAAATTTATCAGCTAACAACTAGCAGTCCCAACTGGAAGAGAGGGGCCCAGGGGGCGGCATCCCCCTGGCTCCTGGCTCTACAAGATATTCCGCATTCAAGCGGGCTCGTCAGCGCTACAGACCTCGGTAGATGTACGCAGGCACCTCGCAGCGGAACATCGCGAAGCCTGTTACGCGAGACGTGGTGTGGCGTACGTCTACCTAGTTTATATGGGGTTACTTGTGATCGACTTTGTTTGACTCCTTCGGCGCCGAGGTCCCGATTCGTAAGGTCGCCTGGTGCCTGCCAGTACACTAGTTGAAAATCTTTCCACGTGCGGTAAAGATGAGTCTATTATGTACTTGTAGAAACCTGCGCTAAAGTAGGATACGATGTAATAAAGTGGCATGTGTACTCTCTCGCTCCGGAGATTATTCAGATTTCCAGCAGCTTTGAAAGATGGATGATTAACCCAAAAGAAAGATTTTGGGGGGATTGCTCGGGATTGCTGCGGATTGGGGATGATTTTCGCAAGATTGTCTGGATTTTTGCCAGATTGCGTCAGATTTCGCGGATTGCCTCGGATTTCCCGAGATTTTGCGGATTGCCGCGAACTTTAGGGATTGCC